>NW_027640971.1:0-122173 GCF_949752795.1 Hyperoodon ampullatus | reverse complement strand
CAATAAAGATGTTAAAAAAAAGTATGGTACTTAAATATTTTGAGATTTTATAAATTTTGTCTTCCGTCTATGAGAGTATATTCTTTGATTGAGAAAATTAAATAATTATGACCTATTACTTATGTAAGCAAAGGAAAATAAATGAGAGGACTGTGCTTTCAAATATGGATAATTTTTAAGAGGAGTTTCTTAAATAGAATTAGAGAAAATTCTGTAGATCTTTTATATTGTTGTGTTGAAACAAGAGATGTAGGGTGAAGGGATAGGTACAATTTAAATTATTGGCATTAGTGTCGTTTGATTTCTGTTAGAGTGAGCTATCTCTCTTCAGTGTAGAGTTAGAGTTTGACACAAATAATTCACTTCACCATGTGTAACAATACTCCTTATTTAAAGCAATACATCCCAATATTTAAAATTTAGGAATTTTACAACTATATCTTATACCAAACTTTATTAACTAGTTCTGAAAAATTGGTGTTTACATCATAAGACTCATAATTGCTGTCAGATGTTTTCTTTCTTTTTTTTTCATGACTAATCTTGTAAAATTATTTTATAGGACTCAAATATGTAAATTATTAATAGATCATATATATGCAGTTGCTTTTATTTAGAAGTTCAAAATAGTTTAATCTGATAAGCTTATTACTAAAGTGAAAGTCAAGTATATTTTGAGCTTCTTCATCACTTTCAGGAAGTGAACATTGTATTTGGTAAATCAGTACAACAATTTATTGGGCAAAGGCTACAAACTGCCCGTTACAAGATGAATAAGTTCTGGGGGTCTAATGTGTGATAGGATGACTATACAGTTGACCCTTGAACAACATAGGTTTGAACTGTGCAGTTCCGCTTATACAAGGGTATTTTTCAGTAGTAAGCACTACAGCACTACATGGTCCATGGTTGATTGAATCCGAGGATGTGGAAGAATCTTGGATATGGAAGGCTGACCATAATTTATACTCAGGTGGACCCCTTCATTGTTCAAAGGTCAATTGTAGTTAACAATACCATGTTGTATACTTGAAAGTTACTAAGAGAGTAAGTCTTAAAAGTCCTCACCATGCAGAGAAAAAAAGAAAAGATAACCTTGTAAGGTGATCAATGTGTTAACTAATCTTACTGTGGCCGTCATTTTGCAATATATACATATGGCAAATCACCACGTGGTACACCTTAAACTTATGCAGTGTTACTTATGACAGTTGTATATCAGTAAAGGTAGGAAAAAAGAAAGAATTGGATATACGGAAAAATGTCTGCAGAGAAATTTCGCTCATAAATTCTTTTCAGAATTTTCACATTCTAAAAGGCTGTGGGCAATAAAATTGAAGGATGCTCTGATTCCACTCATCATTTGATAACAGCTAGCAGACTATGTGGGAAAGAAATTGTCCTTGTAGCAAGATAGAAAAAGTCATTTGATTACAAGTGGAAAACAAGGAGTAAGAACCCATTGCACTGTAACCAAAGAACAATTGATTCTCTGCTTTTATACATTAGACATGTGAGCTTGATCAATATTAAAAATATATTTTGTAAGATACACACTGCAAATTGATCAATCTATAAAATATATGAAGAAATTGTACACATTGATGAAAATATAAACAAACCAATCAAATAACTGGCAAATCTCACGAACAATTTACCAAAGCATGACTAATATCCTCATGAAGATGTATAGTCAAGGAAATGCACACTAAGGCTTCAGTAAAATAATATCTGTCAACCACTAACTTGGCAAACATTAAGATAACTGATAATATCAAAACTTAAAAGATATATGTTGACATGTGGTCTTTTCCCAAGTTCTTAAAGCAGAGGGAATGTGTTAAATGACAAAAATAACATGATTTAGTAATGAGTTTGAAGTCCTTATTAAAGGAGGAACTACCCATGGATTGAGGAGTACCATGCCTCACAAGCAGTGCAGCTTTCTTCCCGAGGGATTTTGAGCAAGAGCGAGTTTCCTGGAACATTATAAGAAGCAGCATGCAAATGGCATGATCGGCTAGGAGGTCGGGCTTTCCTGATAAGGCAAGCAGGTGCCATTTTCTAGGGTAAGGTTAAGCTAGCTAATGCTGAGTTGGAGGATTGTGACTGGTATTAGGTTTCCTTGACAATGATGTCAAGCCGTAAGCACAGGCTGACTTAGGTTTAGATTTGTGATGTGGGCTGGGCCTCCAGGGTGGTTTTCACTCTGTACATCTCCATACATGTGTTAACTTTATCAAGTGTGTTCTTGTTAAAGTTATGTGTGAGCGGAGGATTTTGGGGCAGGTTTTGGGGTGCAATTATAATCATTTTAAAGTCCTACTAATTCTTTTTTTTTAATTAATGAATTTTATTTTTGGCTGCGTTGGGTCTTTGTTGCTGTGCACGGGCTTTTTCTAGTTGCAGCGAGCAGGGGCTACTCTTTGTTGCGGTGCATGGGCTTCTCATTGTGGTGGCTTCTCTTGTTGCCGAGCATGGGCTCTAGGTGCGCGGGCTTCAGTAGCTGTGGTTCGCAGGCTCTAGAGCGCAGGCTCAGTAGTTGTGGCGCACGGGCTTAGTTGCTCCACGGCATGTGGGATCTTCCCGGAACAGGGATTGAACCCATGTCCCCTGCGTTGGCAGGTGGATTCTTAACCACTGCGCCACTAGGGAAGTCTAAAAAGTCCTACTAATTCTTAATTTTAATATTTTAGGAGAGAAAAAGTTTTAAAGGATTTATCAAAATTTTAATATGGTATAACTTCCAATATCGCTTCATATTCAAGTATAATCTCAGTGACCTTGTTCTAACTATATAGACACGATTTAGCCTCATCAAAATCATGTTACTAAGACTTGCAATGCCTGTGATGTGAAAGACTAGGTTATACTGTAATACTAATAAGAAATATAAAATGCCAGATAAAATATAACAAAAATGTTTGTTAAAAAGTACGCCTGGAGTTACAAAAGAAAAGGAAATTCCCATATTTCAGCAGAAGATAAATTGCTGAAAACCATAGTAGCTTTGACTCACAAACTGTTTCTGCAGCTATGCTGAGGAGTTATTGGATCCAAGAGTTAGTGCTCAGGCTTCACGGCCCACACGGGGACCAAGGCAGAGGTCTTGGGACTCAATCTAGAGCTGTATACAGTGCTAAAATCTCATTCTAGGGCGAGGGAAAAATAAAGTCCTACAGTTCCTTATAACCAAAGCTGGCTTCTGAAGGAAATATTTATGGATAGTCTTCATAAAAAAAAATGCAGGAGTGGAATGCAATTATAATGATGAGAAGAAAGAAGGACAATTATGTTGACATCAATCAATAATGATAATGATTACTTAGCAGCTGTGATTAAACAGAAGAGGTAAATAGGTAACAATAAAACATTGGAGGGAGTGACCAGAGGAACAGGCTTTTAAGAGCCATGCATTGTTCAAGAGGTACTTTAATGGAGCTTAAATCTGTCCAGCTTTGTCTTGCATCATACTCTGCTGATATCCCAAACCAGCTGTTCTTTCCTTCAAGTTTTTCTAAAATGCTTTATTCTCTTCCATCCCATGGCCTTTGCACATAACATTTACAATGCCTAAAATATAGTACCCCATTTTCTTGTTAAAATACTGTCTTCATCTTTCAAATCTATTATTTTTGAGAGAAACTTTCACTGATGTCATCAGCCAGATTTGATGCAGTATTGGGTAATTCTTAAGAACTCAGGCTGTAGCCCCAGATGTCTGGGATTTGCTCCCAGCTCAGCCACTTACTAGCTGTATGGCCCTGGGTAAATACATTAACATTTCTGTGCTTCAGTTTTCCTCCTAATATGGTTGTTGTGAGGATAAAAAGGTTTAATGCGTAGAAAATGTTTTGAGTAGTGTTGGGAACATAGTGAAAACAAAATCATAGTTATTAATTATTATGACATATCAAATTTCTTTATACTGACAGCTCAATTTTCTCCTTGTAACACCTAGAAAGGTTGTAATTCTTTTGTTGAATAATTTGATCTCTATCTACCTTGTCCACCAGCCTTTAACTTCCATGAAGGCAGGAACCACGGATGCTCTTGGTGACCATTTTATCACTGCACACAGCATTGAAGAAGTCCCTGTAAACTGACTAAGTTGATTAACAAATAAATGAATTATTTGTCTGTGTCATAATATTTTCTATCATAATTTAGACATTTGGAAACTGAGTGACCGGGAATAAAAATTACAGTCTACTCTAAAGCCATAGAGTGCAACCGTAGGGGTACTTCTGTCTATACCGCAGCTACAGATCAAAAAGCCCAGCACACGCAAGGGCACACAGAGATTTCTGGACCCACCCAGCTACCAGATTGGACACAGTGAATGGGTGTAATGCCCTAGGTTCCCAGTGTCTTTCTGGAGAGGCCAGATGATGAAGTTAAGGACCATAAGAGTGGGACTTTTCCAATTGGATATTATATACATATATACATTTTTAATCTCTGAGTAAGAACTTATGAGAAACTTAGTAGTGTCAAGCAAGACAATTTTTTTTTTTCAGTTTTAATCATCAGGGCCTGGGCACAGTTAAGGTGAGTCCTCTGTTCACATTCTCACAAGGTTGCAAGCAAGCTGTCGTCTGGTTGGCATTGTCATCTGGAGGCTTGGCTGAAGAAGCGTGTGCTTCCAAACCCATTCCTCCAAAATTGGATGTTGGCAGGATGTTGGCAGAATCCATTCCCTTGCAGTTGCATGACCGAGGCTCCTCACTTCTTAATGGGTGTTGACTGGAGGCAGGGGCTGTCCTTATTTCCCTGCCATGTGGCCCTTTTCATAAGCAGTTCAGTTCCCAGAATGGTGATTTGCTTCTTAAGGCCACCAAAGTAGTAACTTTACATTCTGCTAAGACAGAGTCTTATATAGTGAAACATAATCACAGAAGTGACATCACATCTCCTTTGCTATAAATAGTAATTCAGTCAAGGAAGTGGCAGCCTAATATCTCTAGTCAGGTGCAAATAACAGGTCCCCCTTGCATTCCAACAGCTTTATATAAGGAGGTGCCGCACTGGGGCCGCCTTAAGCTGTGTTCACTACAAAGTGAGAAGAACCATCAGATAAAACCTTCCCCTTTCCTGCGGGTCTTTCCTAACTCAAAGAAAGCTATTATATGCCTATCCAAAGAAGTCTTGAAATGGAGCAGTTGTACTTGTTAAGAAGCTATGGCCAGTTCACCTAGTTTTTCATCTCCTTCTTTCTCTGCTTCCAGTTCCTTTCCTTCTTAATCCTCCTTTTCTAAGACTGAATCTTTTGACTATATTAAAACTTTGTAAAAATAAAACAAGTCAGGCTGAAGACAGGGCCTCGAGGATAGGAGAGGCCCATCTCCTGCAGCGGTGGGGCTGACTTTGCCAAAAATCCTGTTTAGGAACCAACAGTGAGGGTGACAGCACTACAGATGAAACTAAATTTCCTGGCAGGATAACCTCCTATGTCTAAATCAGAGCCTTCACGTGGGACGTGTAGGTCGCTGAAACATGGAAAGGCAATGATCAGAGGTTTTGATCCCCAAATTCCCCTGAATGCTCCAAGCTGGCAGAAATGGCCCCTTCTACCTTTGGAGAAGAAAACAGATATTGTGTGTCAGGAGAAGCACAGAGTAAGCTGTTTCAAGAGGTTTGCTTTTTGCCTCTGTCTCACAAAACACCACTTTCTATAGACCAAACCAGGGCAGCTTTAATTGAAGCCCAAGCAGAGAAGTACAATCCCTGCTTCAGAAAAACACATTACAGACTAAAGGAATGGTATAACCTGTCTAAAATTTACCATAAAGGACTGGGGTTATGGCGTGTTCTGAAAGCCAGAGAGCCTCCAGGATAGGAGATGCCCATCTCCTGCAGCTGTGGGGTGTGAGACTGTTTCTTGATGGTGTTGGGCAGGAGGGATGTAAGGATAAGGCCGCATGGAAGAGTTTGTTAACATGGGTTATTCAACCATGATTCAAAATTCAATGTAGTGGCAAAAACACCTTGGGCAGTTCTAATTGTGGGAGAAAAAAAGCAGATAAAAGTGATAGCCCAACATCCCTTAATTTATTTAACAAATTGATGACTATGTTAGGCATTGCTCAAGACACATGGCAATATCCTAAAATAGATAAAATTTGCCCTCGTAGAGCTTACATTGTATAGAAGAAGGGAAAGAAAATGAATTATGTGCATGACAAATAAATACACTTTATTGTTACAATGCTATAAGAATTATAATATCAGGGTAGGGTCAGGTACACTGGAAGTGCTAAGAGTAAGGCTTGAAATTTCAACTGTGGGTGTCAGGACAGTACTCCATGTGAAGTTAACATTGAGGAACATCTTGAAGGCAATGAAGGAGTTAAACATTGCAAGTCTGGGGGAAAAAATTGTTCTATGAAGAATGAAAATGAGTAACAAGACACTGAAGTTGGAGCCTACCCAGCTTGGTCAAGGAACAACAAAGAGGACAAAGAGCCTGGAGCAAAGTTAGCAAAAGAGAGAAATAAGAAAGAGAGGGTCAGAGAGTTAATGAAACTAGGCAGGTGGGGCCAGACCTTTGTAATGATTTTGGATTTGACTCAGTATAAAAAAGAGAGCTCTCTGGAGGGTTCTAAGCAGGGAAGTGACACATACTTTAAAAGGATTAACCCAGCTGCTATGTAGTAATACATAATGCATGTTTGGGGGAGAGGGTAGTCAGGGAGAGTTAAAGGTAGAATTTTATCACAGGAAACCAGATGAGACATGATGATAACTTAGGTTTACAGGTAAAAGAAGATGGTAAGAATGGTAAAAGGCAGACAAATAATTTGTCCTCATTGTATATTTTCTCAATAGCAAAAAGTAATACAATAAAACAGATAATAGAACAATGGCCTCAAAATATTTAAATATAAGGGCCATTGTAGAATTCTATACAAGGTGAAATTATCTTTCAGAACTTAGATCAAATTAAACACATTTTCACACCAAAAAAAAAGAGCCCAGAAATTTTATTAGCAGTAGAATTACACTAAAGAAACTACTAAGAATGAACTTTACATAGAAAGAAAATAATCTGACAATAAAGGCCTCAGTTACAAGTGTTTAAAAAGAAATAACAGGCCCAAAATGGAGCCACTTGTACTAAGCCCCATGTCATCAAACCAAGACTTAATAACTAACAGTTGATGCCTCTTCCAGGGATGTGACTTTAACAGTTACTCTGGAATTACCTGGTTAGTTCCAGTGAGATAATCTGCCTCATAGACAGGTGACATCCCCCCCAAAAAGGTGACCTTGCTTGAAATAATACTTTGTTAGAAACTTCTTTTTGCCCCCTTCTGTGTATAAAAGCCTTCCATTTTGTACAGCTCCTCAGAGCTCCTTTCTGCTTGCTAGATGGGATGCTGCCCAATTCATGAATCATTGAATAAAGCCAATTACGTCTTCAAATTTACTCCATCAAATAATGATTTTTAACACAAGAATTACTGTTGAAAATGTAATCATGTTGGTCAAAGCTATTTGTGAGTATATGAAAATATCACATTTACATCTAATGCTTATACTTATAAATTATAGTAAGTCCCCTACATATGAATGAGTTCCATTCTGAGAGCTCATTCATAAGTCCAATTTGCTCGTAAGTCCAACAAATTTAGCCTAGGTACCCAACTAATACAACGGCTATATACCATTGCTTTTATGCTTGCTTCCAAACATCCTGGGCTTGAAATAAAGATACTGTATTATTATACTGTATACAGTACTGTACAGTAAAATACACAAAAGCACAACCACTTGTAGAGGACGCATGCACGTGACAATGGAAGCCAGACACATGAAGTAACTTACATGATTGGACATGCGAACGCACGTTTGCATCTTTGAAAGTTTGCAACTTGAAAGTTCATATGTAGGGGGCTTACTGTATTGCAGAAGTAAAGTAAAAACTATGTCAGGATAACGTATTGGAATTAAAGAATTCTGGATTTATTGTATAATTTGGAAAGTAATAATTAACATTTTAACATGTACTATTTTATAAAGTAGCCATTGTAAGATAAAAAATACAGTATATAATATCTAAAATAGTGTGACCAAAACTGCAAGAACTGATAAATTAATTTAGCAAGGTAACATGATACAGGATTATCATACAGAAATCTGTTGCATTTCTTTACACTAATAATGAAATATCAGAAAGGGAAAGTTAAAAAAAAATCTCTTTGAAAATCATATAAAAAGAAAAATACTTAGGAATAAACCTGACCAAGGAGGTGAAAGACCTATATTCTGAGAACTATAAAGGAATTTGAAGATCATTCAAAGAAATGAAAAGATATGCCATGTTCTTGGATTGGAAGAATTAATATTGTTAAAATGGCCATACTGCCCAAAGCAATCTACAGATTTAATGCAGCCCCTATCAAATTACCAATGGCATTTTTCACAGAACTAGAACAAATAATCCTAAAATTTATATGGAACCATAAAAGACCCAGAATTGCCAAAGCAATCCTAAGGAAAAACAACAAAGCTGGAGGTGTAACTCTCCCAGACTTCAGACAATACTACAAGGCTACAGTCATCAAAACGGTGTGGTGTTGATACAAAAACAGACATATGGGTCAGTGGAACAGAATAGACAGCCCAGAAATAAACCCACACACCTATAGTCAATTAACCTCTGACAAACGAGGCGAGAATATAAAATGGGAAAAGGACAGTCTCTCTGCATGTGATGTTGGAGAAGTTTGACAGCTGCATGTAAATCAATAAAGTTAGAACACACCCTCACACCCTACACCAAAATAAATTCAAAATGGTTTAAAGACTTAAATATAAGACATCACAGAATAAAACTCCTTGAAGAGAACTTAGGCAAAATATTTTCTGACATAAATTGTACCAACGTTTTCTTAGGTCAGTCTCCCAAGGCAATAGAAATAAAAGCACAAATAAACAAACAGAACACAATCAAACTTGTAAGTTTTGCTCAGCAAAGGAAAACATAAACAAAATGAAAAGACAACCTATGGAATGGGAGGACATATTTGCAAACAATTCGGCTGACAAGGGATTACTTTCCAAAATATACAAACAGCTCGTACAATGCATAACAACAACAACAACAACAACAAATCCAAAAATGGGCAGAAGACCTAAATAGACATTTCTCCAAAGAAGACATACAGATAGCCAAAAGGCACATGAAAAGATGCTCAGCTTCACCAATTATCAGAGAAATGCAAATCAAAACTACAATGAGATATCACCTCACACCAGTCAGAATGGCCATCATCAAAAAATTCTACAAATAATAAATGTTAGAGAGGGTATGAAGAAAAGGGCACCCTCCTACACTGTTGGTGAGAATATAAATTGGTGCAGCCACTATGGAAACTTGTATGGAGTTTCCTTAAAAAAATAAACAATAGAACTATCATATGACCAGCAATCCCACTCCTGGGCATGTAGCTGGAGGAAACTCTATTTGAAAAGATACATGCACTTCTGTGTTCATAGCAGCACTATTCACAATAGCCAAGACATGGAAGCAACCTAAATGTCCATCGACAGATGAATGGATAAAGAAGATGTACATATATACAATAAAATACTACTCAGCCACAAAAAAGAATGAAATAATTCCATTTGCAGCAACATGGGTGGACCTAGAGATTATCATACTAAGTGAAGTAAGCCAGACAGAAAAAGACAAATATCATATGATATCGCTTATTTGTGAAGTCTGAAAAAAATGATACAAACTAACTTATCTACAAAACAAATAGACCCACAGACCTAGAAAACAAACTTATGGTTACCATAAGGGATAACAGGGAGAGGAGTGGAGGGATAAATGAGGAGTTTGAGATTAACATATACACACTACTATATATAAAATAGATAATCAACAAGGACACATTGTGTACCACAGGGAACTGTATTCAATATCTTGTAATAAACGATAATGGAAAAGAATATTAAAAAGAATATATACATATATATATATATATATATGTATATAACCAAATCACATTGTCAGAAAATAACACATTATAAATCAACTATACTTCAATCAAAAAAAATAAAATAGTTGTGTGAAATGGAATTAGAGTAGTATATAAGTGAAATCAATCCAAAATTGAAAAGTTACACTAAAACACACACACACACACACACACACACCCAAGTATATGCACCTACATGCTAACCAACAAAACAAATGTAGAAAATCAGATAAATAGAAAACATTAAATAAGTAAAATAAGATTGTAAGAATGAATCAATATATGTGAAATTAAATGTGCCAAAGAAATAATCCAGGTTAAAAAAAATCAATGTCATTTTAAAAATAAAGTTATATGCTTTTTTGCAAGGGGATAAGTTTTAGGCCCTAAGTAAATTAAAAAAAAACCCAAAAAACTTAGAATTTGAAATTAAAAGAGCATAAATTTATAAGCAAACCAAATATTTAAAATATCAATGATGTATTTGTGTTCATGTCAAACAAACAATGCGTTAAATAGTAGTATTAAAGTCATCAGGATGATAAAAATCATACTGAGTATAAATTATAAATATGTATGCATCTAATAATAGCACCACATATATACAAATGTAACAATGTAGAAATGCTAAGAAGAAAAAAAAACTTAAATCCAAGCCAGGAACATTAACAAGATGTTAAGAATTGATAAAGATATAGAAGATTTAAACTAAACAAGATCTTGATATAATGAGTATAGATAGAACATGACACCTAACAAATGTAGAATGTATATCATTTTCAAGCAAACATAGCATATCCATAAAAATTAATCAGCTACAAGGTAATAAAGCAAGTTTTATTATATTCCCAGAACCAGTATCCTAAAGAACACATTCTTGACCAGAACACAATTAAGCTGGTGTTTGATATAAAGGGATTACTAAGGAACAACCACATCTGAAGTTAGGGAGAAATAAACTTACTCTTGTAAGTAACCCTTAGATGAAAGAAGAAATAATAAAGTTTAAAATAATATGACTGAATAGTAACAAAAACACTGCAGAGTGAAACTTCTCTGTTGAAGCTGAAGGGGTACTTTGCACAAAATAAAATACACTTAATTTAAAAATAAAGATAGTGACAGAAAATGCTGCAAAAAGAAGAAAGTGTTATAGCCGACAAGCCTACAAGTACAGGAAGGAAAATAAAAATCTTATTTATTGTCTAACCATCAGCGAGTGTGTGGAAGCCAGGAGAAATCTGGCTCCTTTCCCAGCTGAATATAAATGAAATTAAAGGAATTACAAGGCGCAGGTTACTGATCACCAATAGACTTGCGTGCAGTATCAATCACATGAGAAAATGTATAATTGCTCCTACTGGGATGCAAAATTATTCCAACCAACATGTTCCTGCTCTCAAAGATGAGAATTACGAAGAAAAATGGAAGAAGTTAAGCTAGCTCTCATGAGAAATAGAATGGTAGTCACTTAACTGAAGTTTTAAACCCAGCAGGAATCAACAAAATTCCTCCAAGTGAACTGCTTATACTTGTAAAATGGACTCACAAACCAGATGAAATGTTACCAAAATGTTCATTCAAGATTAACGGGTTTATAAATCAAGGGAAACACATTATTTTGCCATGGTACCCTTTATTTTACTAAGTCTATTTCTTAATTTTTTATCATGCCTTTTATCTAATGGATTTGAGATCATTTATTAGGTTACCATATAATATAATTAGGGAATCACATAAAACAGTTTGAAGTGCAAACATTGCAATGGGTGTTACAAGTCACCTGGATTGAGCTATTTATTATAATTGGGCTCTAAATTTGATTTATATCTTCATGGCACTAGAGTGTGGGCACCTTGAAGGCAGAACTAATGTAACATAACCTGTAGTTATTTTCCTAATTAGTAAAATATTTTCCTAAAGGAGTATTTAGTCCTTAATATGAATATTAGTCATACTATTCTTCCTCCTTACCTTTCTCACAGCCAAAAGTAACAAATAAAAATATTTGAATTACTGATTTTTGAAAATAAAATAAATGTCTTCATGATAAAAGTAAAAGTAACTGATAAAAGGACAGTGACAAATTGGAAATATACTTGCAATACGTGGCAAAAATATTAATTTCTGTGAGGAGAAAAACCGAATTTATAGGACACTAAGAATACAACTGGACATTAGACATGAAAACTTAACTTTGTTTATAATAAGATTAAATCTTACATTTTAAATTATTTTATCTAGAAAAGTGTGGGGAGGAAGAGTAGAAATGGGTGGAGATTGTAATAGGGGCGGGGCAGGCGTGAACCTACCCCCGTCCCTGCCTCGGCGACCTAATGGCAGCAGCAGTCCCCATGGGTCGTGGTGCACAGAGGCCTCAGCACCTGCAGTACACGGACACTGTCATCCAGGTAAGAGCTTCAAGCGGCTTCAGACTCTCTGCTCAAGTTTCAAAACTTGGTCCAGCTTTGATCAGTTGTCCACCCCAGGAAGAGGCCAGAGGTCAAGGTTCAGCTGCAAGGACTCTGCACATCATTACTTCAGGTCCGCCTCTGCGGTTGGGCTGTTCTCGTCAAAGGGCAGTTGTTGGCAGCTGGGAATTCACCTGACTGGTATTTGCTACAAATGATTCTCTCCAGTTTAAAGGAAAAGCCTGAGGGCCGGCAGGGTCCTGGGCGCCTGGCTCCCTCAGTGATGAAGGCTGGGTAGGGTCTGGGGACCTGGCCTGGAGGGCACCGCCACCTGAGATCTGCTTCTTCAAGCAGGCCTGGGCACTGGTGGGAGAACCCAGACTGGTTGATGGACGGACACTCCCGGGCAGGGTAACCAGCCTGCACACAGACCCCCTCCTCTTGGCCAGGACCTGGACTCTGGAGAGCAAGAGTTGAGCCTTGGGACCTTGCCCTTTCTTGTCAGTACAGAGAGTAACATTTGTTTTGGTGGAGGCTTACAGGAACATCGTGACCTGACCATGACCTGACCTCAAGAAAAAAGGATCTGACCTTAGAAGTTTGAAGCAACTAACCACACCCCTCCCTTACCTTTCCCATGAAAGGGCTTTGCTGAAAGCTTTTGGGGAGTTCAGGGTTTTCTAAGGCATGAGCCGCCCATCTCCTCACATGGCCCTGCAGTAAACCTTTCTCTGCTCCAATGCTCCAAACTCGACATGTTGGTATTGTTTGGCCTCACTGTTTGTCAGGCACATGGACTTGCGTTCAGCAACAGGATGATATTTCAGTGAAGAATAGAACCTCTTTTTATTCTCAACGTGTTACCTTTGTCCATCTTCACCCTGAAATGTGCACTATCAACTGTATTTGGGGGGGCAGATCATTTTCTCCCATATAAATTATTTTCTTAATGAGAGAGTAAATTGTGCGCCTGAGATTCAACTTCGGAAATAAAATGTTTACTCTGAAGAGCCAAACTTGTCCTTGGAAACACACTTTGTAGACAACAGCAGTTGGACCCATCCTGTGCAGAGTCCAGTTCATTCTGAAAGTTCTGTTGTGACCTGTCACTATGGTAATATGATAATGCACATCTTGGCATTCCATTCCAACTGCCAGTCTGTGAACTGAGAGGTTCACATACGGTGACAGATGAGAAGCTCTCACTTTCACCCCTTGAGACTTTGAAAATGGACAATCTGAATTGTTCTCGAGGTAGGTTCATATTCATCCTCTGAAGGCTGTTCCTTCAAATGTGCTGGTTAACTTTTACTGATATATGTTCCTCATCTTTTTTGTTTTCTTTTTTGATTTCTACCACATTTATCTACAGTTATAAATATATTTTATAGTTTGTTATATTACTTAAGTTATATTTTTGATTCTTCTATCAAGCCAGCTGCCTTAAATATTTTCCTAAGTTTAGAAAAAACATACTGTCTCCAAATGCCAATTTTGTACACACTCTACCAGAGAACAGATAAAGGGAACTCACTCATTATGCTTTTACTGAAGCAGGAGAATCTTCATATCTCCTCAGCAATGGTCATTATAGGAGGAAAGGGGAATTACAGCTCAGCTCTTCTAAATGTAGCTGTCAATCTGAAACCAAATATTCAAGGTCTAACTCCAGAGAGTTTTATAAAGGAAAGAACCTGGGATTCACTGGTTGGATTTCCATGGGTTGCTGTGGACAAGATCACTGGCTGTTTGGCGGCTGCCAGGGAGTTTGGTGAGAAGGGCCAGTGCCATCACATTAGTGGAATGAACATTTGGTCACTGAGGGAAGGAGGGTCTGTCTGGTGATTCTCAAGGAGAATCCTGGGGTGGGGTCTCCAGCCTCTGAGTATGGAGATGACTTTCAAAAAGAATGTGGGATTCTATTGCCTTCCACTACAGGGTCTAGAAAATGATGAGTTTATAGAGCCGGAATATTAGTGAGGAAAGACTTGAACGCTTGCCCATTCTTAGCAAGCCCTTGGTCCAGGCTGCTCGAATGGGTGCTCAGATCAATTGTCAGTGAGACTTTGAGCATCACAGACTTAACTAAGCCACCAAAGCCCAGCAGAGATGGCCACCTCCCCAGTTAATTCATGATAACTATTCATCCAAACTTGGTCAATTGAAGGGAAGTTGATTCTTGGTAGAGCCATCATGTGGCCTTTTGCTTAGAGGTTTTGAGCTCTGAGGCAACCTAGGAATGTAACAGACCACTGGTCACTCAGCATGGTGAGCTGGTCATTGTGAAGGATGCTTGTGAGATAGTTGACGGTATGAAGAGGCTGGGGAGAACGGACACAGTTGGAATTCCTGTGGTCCTTCAGGGGAGCTTTGTTGGTAAGAAACTGATGTATTTTGAATGAGGGATTGAAATATAGAGACGAAAAGTAGGGTAAGGATTTGGGTTCTTTTCTAGGCTCAGGCAGCTCCTCCAGGGCATCAGCTCTCACCCACAGAAAACTTGGGGCAGGAGAATTTGAGAGAGAGAGTGAGGGGAACTCCTGGCTCAGGGATCCAGGGGTCTGTCCTGTCCCAGATCCATCATTCATCATGGTTGTGACTCTTGGACAGTCACTTATCTCTAAATTTCCACACCCTCCACCATAACATATGGGTTACAGCCCCCACTTTGCCCTCCCCTTCACCCCCAACAGGGCTGGGTGTCAGACATGATAATGGATATTCTCCATGAGCTGTAAAGCATTGTTCCCATGAAAAAGCTGAAGAGTAAGCTTGAATCCCCCCTTTACTTGGAGCCGTCAAATCCCTTCTCTGCTTTCAACAGCTACCAAATGTCCAGCTTCTTCTTGCCATCATTCAGGATTGAACACTTATAGCGCATTTGTGAAGCACCGGTCCTTTATTTTTCAAACATTTTACCTATATTCAATCATTTTTGGACACATGACATAATGCTAAACTTAGGCCATATTAACATTCCTACATCTCAGAACAGGGAACTAAGGCAAAGAGGGATCTACATATCTTTCCCAAGTACATGCTTCTTCTAAACGGGATTTGAATCCAGTCCATCAGTCATGGTCCCAATGGTTTGCTGACTTTCTAGACATTCTCAGTTAAATAAAGATATTTGCCCACAAAACCTGTCTGTTGGGTGTTTTCACTGCATACCAAAGTACAAGATCTTCCTAAGTCCAACTTTGATTCAGGAGGCTCTGCTGGGCAGCTGGTGAGGAAAGGGACCAAAGGATTGAACTGTGAATAAATTATTGCTAATTTCCCCATGGTCTTCTGCCAGCAAGATGTCAATAGTTGTCTCTATTGTAATGCATTTCCCAGGATGCTGCTCCCAGAATGCGAGAAGAAGAAACACTCATCAGAGGTCAAGAATATCAACCCCAGGCTGGCTGAAAAAGATCCGCAGCCGGCCACATTTTAGGATGCACCCTATAAATGACCCAGCTGAAGGTACTGTGGAAAATGTCTCATTAGGTTCACTCAAGAATAATAGTTCTAGTTGATTCAGTGCCTCATATTTAAGAAAAAGCTATGAAATATTAAGCAGTATTCTTCTTTTATTCCATGTGTTCAAATTGAAACTTACTAAGCCAGCTGGTACTGTTTTAACCATGGAAGTAAACATGCATTTAAAATTCAACATTTGGTTCATGTTTAAGAGGGAAGATGGTCTCTAGTTATGGTTTAGACATTAGCTGATTTTTGAACGTTAGCAACAACACATCCCTCCCTGAAACCATGTTTTGAGATTTCTTTAAATTATTAGACATTATTTAGAACAGGATTATATTGACATAAAAGTTGTACATGCAATACAGAAAATACCTGTATCCTATCACTCCAGTTTCAGCTATTAATAATATATAGCATAGGTGAAGTACATTTGTTACAATTAGTGAAACAATGTAAGTATATTTTTACTAATGAAAAGTCCGTAGTTCACCTAAGAGTCACACCTTGTGTTGTTATATTCAATGATATTTGAAATATGTACAATATTATTTGTCACCATTATGGTGCCATACAGAAATGTGTACACTAATGTTCATAGTAGCATTATTCTTAGTAGCCAAAAGATAGAAACAATCCAAAGTCCGTGAGGTGATGAATGGATAAATAAAATGTGATATATACACAGAATGGAATAATTTTCAACCATAAAAAGGAATTAAAGATTGACTTATGCTACAAAATGAATGATCCAAATAATATAAAAAAATATATTATTGTTAGTGAAATAAGGCAGGCGCAGAAAGACAAATATTATATGATTCCACTTGTATGAGGTACCTAGTGTAGGCAAACTCACAGACACCGGAAGTAGAAATTACCAAGGTCAGGAGGCAGGAGTCAGGTGGATTATGATTTAATGGGTACGGAGGTTATGTTGAAATGATGAAAAAGATTAAGATGTAGATTGTGTTGATGGGTACACAGCATTGTGAAAGTAAGAAATGCTAGTGAACTGTATACTTAAAACTTATGAAAAGCATAAATATGTATATTTCATCACAATAAAATAAGTCAAAAATCCAACAGAATGGACGATGAATGAAGGAGCAACATATTTGATTAGAAGGAAGCTGAAATAGTCTTGTAACATTTCAAGAAGAAGGGGGATTTGGAGGGACTTTGAAATGGGCAGAGGGGCCGTGGGACTCTATACTGAAACATAGTGCAATGTTAGTGTTTAAGCTTTTTCAGACTGACACTTTCAAATTGATTAGGTTCCCTACAGCTAGAAAGCTAAAGTTTGTCTTCCTCATTTCTAAAATGTTCCTCCCCTTTGCCTTCCTCCACCCACCAGGGAGGTTTGTCCAACAGCACCTCAGTCCACACTCAGTAACCACCTGCATCCATACACTCCCACCCTGTGTCCACATTAACGAGGCTCTCTGAGTAATTCCTGAGCAGCATCACCAGTGTCCTGACACTTACTCTGTGTCCTCCTAGAGCCCCCTGAGGACCTGTTGGAGAAACGGCCCTATGTGAGGACAATTAAAGTGGCTCCTGCTACCTCCAGGGTAAGCTCCCCTTATTTATCAGAGATTAAAAGTTTGCTTCATTTCTTTCTTTTCCAATTGATTTCAGATATGAAGATCTACAATGTTCAAGACAGCTGATGTATACAATTTTGCTTGGTTGGATGAATGCTGATTGAAGGTCTTTCCCAACAGATAACTCATTCAAAAGGCCATTTAAAAAATGGCAACATCAGTTAGAAACTGTATAGTCAGACACACTTTCCTGAGCAGAAAATTTCCCTCCTTGAAATAGACTTTTGTATTTGCTCCTCAAAGTGGACCTGAGAGATCTTCCAGGCAAAGCTCCAGCCTTTCCCACAGCTGTCTTCTCTGGTTTCTTTTGGGGCCATTGACTCAACAACAGTTTCCCATTTGGTTTTCTGAGGACAAAAAAAGAGATGAAATACCTGTGTCCACAGAGCACAGGATGCTGAGATCCTTACACTGTTTTCTCTTCTCTAATCACAGGTGGATTGGACAGCAAACAAAAACGGTATGTATTCAGAGTTCACCCCTGTGCTGAGGAACAATCTAGATGATGAAGAAGGTGGGACTCTCTTGCTGGCTTTGCTTGGAGAGACACCCTGATTCAGGGTCCCTACAGGGATGAGGGCTGGGGGTGTAGAGCTAGAGAGTGATTTCCCAGTAAAGAGCCATGCCCAAGTTCTATGGTCCTGGAAGTAACTGCATCATTGAGATGATGTGGGTTTGTGTGTATCAGGGTTGGGGTGGGGTCCATGTGTGAGCCTATGTGGTGTGATTGTGAACCTGCATGCGTGAGCGTGTGTGTGTTTCCTGAGGAGATATTTCCCTCTTACACAGCACAATTCACCTGTCAACAAAGCTCATCACCACTGCACACTGTCTGTGCACTACCTTGTTCTTCCCTCAACACAGCTGTTGCCCAGATTTGGTTAATATTCCTTTTCCTCAGAAGGAGATGGTGCAGAGATAAATGTTCTAAGCTCTTGACCTCCTAAGTGGAAAAGCCAAACTGAGAACCCAGGGGTGGGTCCCAATGTGGGTGCTCTGGATCCCTGACCTGCACTTACCACTCAGCCAAGGGATCCTCAGTCATGGAGCAAGGGAGTCCCTGCATCCGTATCCTTGGCTGGAAGTCCTAGCATCTGCAAAGGTCCAGACCTTGCCCATCAGGTGGCCTTAGTGGTCACAGAATCCAGGGCAGCTATGGGTGGGCTTATCAGTTGACTTTGGCACAGTCAGTAATGTGAAATTCACCTCAGGACCTGCATTCTCCTGGTCAGCTCACAGATTCTGAGAGGTGTGAGACCCCATGTATACAGTACAGGTCATATCTGTCAGTGCTGGTGTCATTGCTTAAACAAGGCCAAAAGCAGATAAGAATCAGGGAGCTATTTTATTGTATTGGATAACATTACCATAAGCCTTAGCATCGGTCAATTCCTGTAGCCCACACCCAAGGACTCAAAGTGGAACCTGACTGTTAGCCTGTACACTTCTCCTGCACAGCTGGGTTAGAGACAGGCTGTGCTCAGTCCGGGCTCCCTCTTCATAACGAAGTGTCCCACTTATGGAACAGCTCCCTAGAGTATGGACAGCCCCTGACTCAGTGGGCATACGTACATTGTATAGAAAACAAAGACTGGGAGAAAAATATGATACGATTGATAGTGGCTGTATCTAAATGGTAGGATTTCAGTTTTGTCAAATCTTGTGTATTTGATTTTCTTTAAGACAAGTGATTAGTGAATGAATATAGCATATATTGTCTAGGATTGAATTCAGTCCTTTAAGGAGGTTGCTGTTAATCAAGTATAAAATATCATACAACAGAAGACATGATAAATGCAGTAGCTGGCATTGTGGATGCTGAGGAAAGAGTGATCTGGGAAGAATCAAGAGACAGTGGCAATTTAGCAGAAGCTCAAAAGAGGCAGGATGGGTCATGGGTCTGTGTCATTGAAACAGAGCATGCATTTTAGTGTTTACCATTTTTTAGATCGACCCTTCCCTTCTGATTAGGCTCCCCTTAGCTAGAAAGCCAAAGCTCTGTTTTCATTTCCTTCCTCTTGTCCTTTGCCTTCCGTCTCCCCCCAAAGAGGATGGCCCAACACCAGCTCAGCCCACACTTACTAACCTCCCACATCCATACACACCACCCCATGTCCTCATCGAGAAGAAAGACCCTGAGTAATTCCTGAGCCGCATCACTAGTGTCCTGACAGTTACTCTGTGTCCCTCCAGGTCTCCCTGAGGATGTGGCGGATGACCTGCACCATGATAGGACAGGAGAAAAGCCTCCGTGGATCATCAAGGTAAGCTGGATTTTTTCTGGTCTGAGATAGAAATATTGCTTTATTTCTCTTTCAATAGAATTAAGTTATGAATATTTGTGGGTATTCCTTCCAGATACATACAATACCCTTGGTTGGGAGAATGTGGAGTGATAGTCTATTACCAACTCATGGTGCCTGATTCCACAGGACATTACAATTGACAGCATCCATTACAGCCTGTAGAGTACGGAGCTCTTTCTGCTGCAGCGATTTTTCCTCTAGGAAAAGAAATCTGTAATTTCCAACCTAAATGGACTTGGAAGTTCCATCCTCCCAGCAAAGTTCTTGCCTTTCATCCTGAGTAGGTTTGCTTTGATAACCGTTGCTGGGTTCCCTGGACCATTGTTTCTTATGAGGTTTTCTACTGTCAGCAAATGAACAAAAGACCTGAGCATCACTGTGATCTTATCCTCATAGTGTTTTCTCTTCTGTAATTGCAGGTGGCCTTCCCAGAATGTGAAAACGGTATGTATTCTGGAATCAGTCACTTGGGGAGGAAGAACTTTGAAGATGATAAAGTGGGACATTCTTGCTGGTTTTAGTGTAGAGGGCAAACTGATTCCAAATTTGTGCTGGGAATGAGAGTAGGGGTCCTGGTGATAGAAAGTGATTTACAAGTAATGTGACCAATTACTATAGTCCCAGGAAGAAGCTGTATTACGGTTAGGTGGTGTAGGTTTGTGTGCATGAGACTGGGTGTGTCTGTATGTGAAATGAGTGGTATGATTCTGTGTGTGTATGTGAACTTTTTGAGTTGTGTTTCCCTTGATTTATGTTCCCCTAAAGTTTTGAAATGTCCAGGCAGTCCTGTTGGCTACATTCACCTTGTTGTACAGCATGTGTCTAGAACTTTTCCATTTTGCAAATAACACATTCTAACCTTGAACAGAGACTTCCCATGTCAACCTCCTGCCAGCTCTTGGAACCACCCTTCCACTCTCTGATTCTCGGAGTTTTCTTTCAGTTTTTGACCTTCTGTGACTGGCTTATTTCACTCTTACAAATGTCCTCCAGGTTCTTTCGTGTTGCTGCAAATGGCAGGATTTCCTTCTTTTTCAAAGCCTGAATGACATTCCACTCTATGTATACACCACATTTTCTTTATTAATTCATCTTCCCATGGACACTAGTCAGTTTTCCTATGTTGTGTATTGTGTATAATGCTGCAATGGACATGAGATTGTAGATATCTCTTGGACATTCTTGTTTTATCTCCTTTGTATATAAACCTAAATGAGTGATTGCTAGATTTTATGATAGTTCTCTTAATAATTTTTGGGGGAACTCCATTCTGTTTTCCATAATGGCTACACCATTTTACATTACTCCAGGGTACAAAACAGGGTACAGAAGTTCCACTTCTTCACATCTTTGCCAGCATCCATTAATTTTCTTTCTTTCTTTTTTTTTTTTTTTTTGCAGTACACGGGCCTCTCATTGTTGTGGGCTCTCCCGTTGCGGAGCACAGGCTCCAAACGCACAGGCTCAGCGGCCATGGCTCATGGGCCCAGCCGCTCAGTGGCATGTGGGACCCTCCCAGACCAGGGCACGAACACGTGTCCCCTGCTTCGGCAGGCGGACTCTCAACCACTGTGCCACCAGGGAAGCCCTAATTGTCTTTTTATAATACACATCCTAACAGGTGTGAGTGATATCTCCTTGTGCCTTGATTTCCATTTCCCTGATGCTTAGCGATGTTGAGCAAATTTTCATATGTAGATTGACCACCTGTATGTCTTTATGGAGAAATGCCTAGTGAAGCTTTTTACCCATTTTGAAACTCAGTTATTTGCCCGCTGTTTTTCTGAAATTGACTTGTAGTAGTTTCTTATATATTCTGGATATTGGTCCCTTATTCAGATACAAGGTTTACACATATTTCCTCCCATCCTTTAGGTTGCCTTTTCATTCTGTTGATTGTTGAAGAGACTATCCTTTCTTCACTTGCTAATCTTAGAACCTTGGCCAAGATCAGTTGGCCATATATATGGGCGTTTATTTGGGGTCTCTCTATTATATTTCATTGGTCTATCTCACTGTCTTGATGCCAGTAGCAGACTGTTTTTAGTACTGTGGCATTGATATGTGTTTTGAGTTCAGGAAGTGTTCATCTCCATCATTGCTCTTTGCTCTCAAGATTGTTTTATCTACTTGGGTGCGGTTCCATATGTATTTTAGGATTCTGTCTACTTCTATAATAATGACATGGAATTTTGTGGGTTGTTGCGATATATGTGTACATCACTTTATGTAGTATAGAAATGCCAACAGTATTTAATAATCCAGTCTATGAACATGGTATGTCATTCCAATTACTTGTCTCTTCTTTAAATTCTTTCCGCAATGTCCTGTAGTTTTCAGTATACAAATTTTTCACCTCCTACGGGGCCTTTTCCACTGCCTTCCTCAGGTCTTCTAGAGTCAGGGGTGAGAAGGATGGACTCATGGAGAGAGTGAAATCCCTCCCTCCCCTCTGCACCTACTCTCTGATTATGTCTAATACAGGTGTACTGGGCCATGCCCTTCACCTCTGTCTACAAGTGGGCCCCTTGCTGCGAATTCCTCTTGGATCTGAGTGTTGAATGTACTATTTCAGTGTCCACAAGGACTCTCCCAATGCCTGGCGTGTGTCCAAGAGCCCAAGATATACCTATATATGAATGACCAGATCAGGCCATCAAATTTTTTGCAGGAAAGAACAACCAGGAGAGGGGTGGCTGGTTCCCTCTTTCTCATCTTTGGATTGCTTAGAGCTGAGCTTTCCAGTGTGGTAGCCACTAACCAAATGTGTCTATTTATAATTAATTTAGTTCAAACAATAATTAACTCATTCTATTAAAAAATGCAAAAAACACACAATTGCTTGGTCACACTAGCCATGTTTCAAGTATGTCTGTAACATCTGGAATTTCAGGTTGGTAAGGTTGACGGTGAAAGCTATAAATGGGTCTATAGAAGTGAGGGTTCGAAAGGTGATTTTCTCAGCATCTCTCCCTCATTTGAAATTTTCAACTGTGATCAAGATCTTATGGAAGTACTCTGTCTGCACAGAGCACAGGGGAGGTCTGAGAACCTGGAGGGAAGACCAGGGTGATGCTGTGTGAGCCAGCAAGTCGAGTAGAAGAAATGGGTGGGTCAACTTGTATAATAACTTTATGCTCATGGTTGTGTTTGTACAGAATGCATTTTGGAGAGCATACATAGCAGTGATGCTGATGACGATTCACATAGCGAACAACTCTCAGTTAGGATCTAAAGCGAGACAATTCCTAGAACACTTGGGTTCCACCCACTTCTTTAGAAACTAAGGAAGGTGAATATGAAATCAGGAAGCAGAAGGAAATATGTGTAGAATTCTGATTTGTTCTTTCCAAATTTTAATGATATAATAGAGTTATTGTATCCATGTCCTTTGACTGTACTGTGCTTATAGTCATCTTTTCTTGCTTTGCCATTCAGAAATTTGTTTTCTCAGAAGACTACTCTTTCATTGCTTTTTCACTGCCAAAGATGAAAGGTTCGTTTATGTTTGGTACCTGGAGGGTATTTTGCACCAGGGATTTTGGTTTCCTTTTTACATTCACGTATGATGGCCATATCCTAGTGGGAACAAAAGTCTCATAGTCACTTGACACTGGAGAACAAGTTCTTATAGTGAGTGTCAGGTGGTGGATGAGACTTGAACTCTCTCCCTCTACACTTTCAGGACTTGTAGCTTCACCTTACTTTTGTCCTCACTGTTTATTCCTCATGGAAAGCGCGCTCCCAGAGATGGATGAGTCACACAACACATGCTTTGGGATCACTGCATGTGCTCAGTCTCCTCATTTCAGCCTCAGCACCTCCCAAGGCTGATGTGCTGACATGCTTCCATTTGAGAGGGCTCCACGTCCAGCTGCCCCGAAAGACCCTTCATGGCCGGCAGGAATTCTAGAGGGCTGTGTGAAGGGGCTGCTGGGCTCGCTTCACACACTGGCTCTCACAGCCCTGCTGACCTTGTCTCCTGGGGTTGACTAGGCCCAGGACAGAGACTCAGTGCAGCAGGACCCAGGGTCACTCCTCTTCTTACAACCCACTGCTCCATCTGGACAGCCCTGCCCCTGCTCCCCACACTCCAGTCCTGCCTACCCTCGGACCTTTCCTCAGGCCTGCCTTGGTCTTATCCTTCCCAGTTCTTCCAAGGCTGGGGTAAACCCTGGCAGGTGCTGTGAGTTTATGAGGCTTCCGCTGCTGTAGAACTTTTGTTTCAGTATTCCAGACTAAGGGAATTGGTTCAAGTTATTTTTAACTCTAATATTGCTTTCATCCTCTCTAAGGGGCTAAGAGACTTACGGAGTTGTTTTGAAGTACCTAAGGTTAGTTCAGGCACAGGACGCTTACTTGTTTTGTGAAGTTGGTTGCATATCTAGGCTACTTTGGAGAATGCTGCAATGAACCTAAGTTCACCTCATTGTGATACTGATTTAATTTCCTTTGGATATATACCCAGAACTGTGATTGCTGAATCATATGATATTTCTGTTTATAATTTTATAAGGAACCCCCATACTCTTTTTCATAATAGCGGCACCATTTTACATTCCCACCAGCAGTGTACAAAGTTTCCAATTCCCCACATCTTGGCCTTAAACTGTTAATTTTTTTCTTTATAATACACAGCCTAACAGGTATGAGGTGTTGATTTGCATTGCCCTGATGATTAGTGAGGTTGAGAACCTTTTCCTATATTTGTTAGCCATTTGTATGTCTTTTTCAGGAAATGTCTTATTTAAGTCTTTGCACATTTCTGAACCCAGTTATTTACCCTTTTTAATTTTTTAACGTATTTTGCATTTGAGTTGTAGTGTTTTTCTTAGATGTTTTGGACATTAGCTCCTTTTCTGATATATGTTTGTAATCTTTCTGTAAGTTATATTTTCATCCTATTGACTGTTGAAAAAACTATACTTTCCCTATTTGTTGTCTTAGAAGGTTGGTGAATTTCATTTGGCCATGTATCTATGAGTTTTCCTGGGGATCATTTATTCTGGTCTTTAGGCCTATGTATCTGTTTCTATGCCAGTACCATACAGTTTTGATTCCTGTGGCTTTGTAATGTGTTTTGAAGTCAGGAAGTGAGAAGCCTCCATCTATGTTCTTTGTTCTCAGGATTGTTTTGTCTGTTTGGAGTCCTTAGTAGTTGCATATGTATTTTAGGATTTTTTTTTCTTTTACCTTGAAAATGACATTGGGATTTTTATAGGTATTACGATGAATTAATACTTACCTTCGGGTAGTGTAGAAATGTCAACAATAATAAGTCTCCAGTCTATGAATATGATATGTCATTTCAACTATTTGTTCCTTGTTTAATTCTTTTGGCAGTGGTTTGTAGTTTTCAGTGTACAGGCCATTTACTTTGTAAGCGCATTTTGTCCCTTCCTTCCCTGGATTTTTCAGAGGCAGTGGTGAGAAGGATGGCCTCATGAAGTGAGTGAATGTCCCTCCCTCCCTTCTGCACCTGCTCGCTGATTATGTCTAGCACAGGTGCACTGGGCCATGCTTATTACCTCTCCCCTCAAGTGGAACACCTTTTGGGAATTCCTCTACGATCTGGGTGTTGACATTACTGTTTCAGTGTCCCCAAGGTCTCATGAGTGCCTGGCAAGTGTGCATGAGCCTAGGAAACACCTACAAATGAATCATCAAATCTGGCCAGCAAACTGCCCTGCAGAAGGTGTTGGGCTGCACCTCTCACGCCTGCAAACCCTGTACTTGCTCAGCCTCAGGGCTAAAGAAAGAGCCCGGAGTCAGGGACAGAGACATTAATGGTTTAATAGATGGTAGATCTTTCACGTCAGAAGCAAAGTGGTCCTGGAGAGACATCCCACTGTAGATAGCCGATGGCAGGCAGAACGCAGCAGCAGCAGTTGCAGCATTCTTCACTCTGGGCGGAATAGGCAGACTACCAGTTAAAGGGGGAATTGACTGCAGATGGGCTCATCATTTACCAGGTAAACCAGCAGAGGGACAGATCCCTCTTATCCCCTTGGGCTAAGTACCTTCACCGGGCAGAGGTTTTTCCTTTGGTAAACCATCAGCAAACAGCCATCTTGAATGGGTAGACCATACAGAGGGGAATAACCAGGGGAGCGGTGGTAACATCCTCCATATATTTTATATATATGTATATTCATATATATATATATGGAGAGAGATAGAGAGCGAGAGGGATGTGTATTACAGTGTGGTAGCCACTAGCTAGATGTGCCTATTATAATTTATTTAATTCAATCAATGATTAACTCAGTGTATTAAAATAAAACAAAATAAAATATCCAATTACTCAGTCACATTAGTCACATTTTAAATGTATCCATAAGAATTGTAAATTCATGTTCGTGTTTCTACAGAATCGACTCTGGATAGCTTTTGTGGCCATGATAAGGAAAAGGATACAGGTAGGAACAACACTTAGGTAGGATCTAATGGCAGAGGGTTCCTGGAACTTTAGGGTTATATCTCCTGCTTTGGAGACTGAGGAAGGTGGATATGAAATCAGAAACAAGAATAAAATATGTGCAGAGTTCTGACTTGTTTTTTTCATATTTTAATGATACAATAGAGAGCAATTGTGTCCTTAGACGTGATTGTGCTCTATAATCACCTTTTCTTGATTTGCTCATCAAAAATGATCTTTTGCACATGAGCTGCTCTTTCTTGTGCTTGTCACTGCCTAATATGGAAGTTTGTTTTCTGCTTAGCACATCTAGGGTATTGTGCACAGGAGAGTTTGTTTTCTTTTGCATATTGACCTATGAGGGACAGAACCTGTGGGTCAAAACTCATGGGCCCTTGAAACTTGAGACCAAGTTCTTCTAGAAAGGGTGAGGTGGTGGATGAGAAGTGAACTGTCTCCCTCTGCACTTTTAGGACTTGTGGCTTCACCTCATGTTTTGTCCTCACTGTTTGTTCCTCTTGTAAAGGACAGTCCCAGAGATGGATGAGTCATAGAACATGTGCTCTGGGATCACTGCATGTGCTCAGTCTCCTTGAGCTCATCTCAGCCTCTGCACTTCCCCAAGGCTGATGTGCTGACATGCTTCCATTTGAGAGGGGTCCACGTCTAGCTGCCCCTAGAGACCCTCCATGGGCGGTAGTTAGCAAAAGAGAGAAATAAGAAAGAGAAAGTCAGAGAGTTAATGAAACTAGGCAGGTGGGGCCAGACCTTTGTAATGATTTTGGATTTGACTCAGTATAAAAAAGAGAGCTCTCTGGAGGGTTCTAAGCAGGGAAGTGACACATACTTTAAAAGGAATAACCCAACTGCTACATAGTAATAGATAATGCATGTTTCGGGGAGAGGGTAGTCAGGGAGAGTTAAAGGTAGAATTTTATCACAGGAAACCAGATGAGACATGATGATAACTTAGGTCTACAGGTAAAAAAACATGGTAAGAATGGTAAAAGGCAGACAAATAATTTGTCCTCATTGTATATTTTCTCAATAGCAAAAAGTAATAAAATAAAACAGATAATAGAACAATGGCCTCAACATATTTAAATATAATGGCCATTGTAGAATTCTATACAAGGTGAAATTATCTTTCAGAATTTAGATCAAATTAAACACATTTTCACACCAAAAAAAAGAGCCCAGAAATTTTATTAGCAGTAGAATTACACTAAAGAAACTTCTAAGAATGAACTTTACATAGAAAGAAAATAATCTGACAATAAAGGCCTCAGTTACAAGTGTTTAAAAAGTAACAACAGGCCCAAAATGGAGCAACTTGTACTAAGCCCCACGTCATCAAACCAAGACTTAATAACTAACAGTTGCAGCCTCTTCCAGGGATGTGACTTTAACCAGTTACTCTGGAATTTCCTGGTTAGTTCCAGTGAGATAATCTGCCTCATAGACAGGTGACATCCCCCCCCAAAAAGGTGACCTTGCTTGAAATAATAGTTTGTTAGAAACTTCTTTTTGCCCCCTTCTGTGTATAAAAGCCTTCCATTTTGTGCAGCTCCTCAGAGCTCCTTTCTGCTTGCTAGATGGGATGCTGCCCAATTCATGAATCGTTGAATAAAGCCAATTACATCTTCAAATTTACTCCATCAAATAATGATTTTTAACACAAGAATTAATGTTGAAAATGTAATCATGTTGGTCAAAGCTATTTGTGAGTATATGAAAATATCACATTTACATCTAATGCTTATACTTATGAATTATAGTAAGTCCCCTACATATGAATGAGTTCCATTCTGAGAGCTCATTCATAAGTCCAATTTGCTCGTAAGTCCAACAAAGTTAGCCTAGGTACCCAACTAATACAACGGCTATATACCATTGCTTTTATGCTTGCTTCCAAACATCCTGGGCTTGAAATAAAGATACTGTATTATTATACTGTATACAGTACTGTACAGTAAAATACACAAAAGCACAACCACTTGTAGAGGACGCATGCATGTGACAATGGAAGCCAGACACATGAAGTAGCTTACATGATTGGACATGCGAACGCACGTTTGCATCTTTGAAAGTTTGCAACTTGAAAGTTCATATGTAGGGGGCTTACTGTATTGCAGAAGTAAAGTAAAAACTATGTCAGGATAACGTATTGGAATTAAAGAATTCTGGATTTATTGTATAATTTGGAAAGTAATAATTAACATTTTAACATGTACTATTTTATAAAGTAGCCATTGTAAGATAAAAAATACAGTATATAATATCTAAAATAGTGTGACCCAAACTGCAAGAACTGATAAATTAGTTTCGCAAGGTAACATGATACAGGATTATCATACAGAAATCTGTTGCATTTCTTTACACTAATAATGAAATATCAGAAAGGGAAAGTTAAAAAAAAATCTCTTTGAAAATCATATAAAAAGAAAAATACTTAGGAATAAACCTGACCAAGGAGGTGAAAGACCTATATTCTGAGAACTATAAAGGAATTTGAAGATCATTCAAAGAAATGAAAAGATATGCCATGTTCTTGGATTGGAAGAATTAATATTGTTAAAATGGCCATACTGCCCAAAGCAATCTACAGATTTAATGCAGCCCCTATCAAATTACCAATGGCATTTTTCACAGAACCAGAACAAATAATCCTAAAATTTATATGGAACCATAAAAGACCCAGAATTGCCAAAGCAATCCTAAGGAAAAACAACAAAGCTGGAGGTGTAACTCTCCCAGACTTCAGACAATACTACAAGGCTACAGTCATCAAAACGGTGTGGTGTTGATACAAAAACAGACATATGGGTCAGTGGAACAGAATAGACAGCCCAGAAATAAACCCACACACCTATAGTCAATTAACCTCTGACAAACGAGGCGAGAATATAAAATGGGAAAAGGACAGTCTCTCTGCATGTGATGTTGGAGAAGTTTGACAGCTGCATGTAAATCAATAAAGTTAGAACACACCCTCACACCCTACACCAAAATAAATTCAAAATGGTTTAAAGACTTAAATATAAGACATCACAGAATAAAACTCCTTGAAGAGAACTTAGGCAAAATATTTTCTGACATAAATTGTACCAACGTTTTCTTAGGTCAGTCTCCCAAGGCAATAGAAATAAAAGCACAAATAAACAAACAGAACACAATCAAACTTGTAAGTTTTGCTCAGCAAAGGAAAACATAAACAAAATGAAAAGACAACCTATGGAATGGGAGGACATATTTGCAAACAATTCGGCTGACAAGGGATTACTTTCCAAAATATACAAACAGCTCGTACAATGCATAACAACAACAACAACAACAACAAATCCAAAAATGGGCAGAAGACCTAAATAGACATTTCTCCAAAGAAGACATACAGATAGCCAAAAGGCACATGAAAAGATGCTCAGCTTCACCAATTATCAGAGAAATGCAAATCAAAACTACAATGAGATATCACCTCACACCAGTCAGAATGGCCGTCATCAAAAAATTCTACAAATAATAAATGTTAGAGAGGGTATGAAGAAAAGGGCACCCTCCTACACTGTTGGTGAGAATATAAATTGGTGCAGCCACTATGGAAACTTGTATGGAGTTTCCTTAAAAAAATAAACAATAGAACTATCATATGACCAGCAATCCCACTCCTGGGCATGTAGCTGGAGGAAACTCTATTTGAAAAGATACATGCACTTCTGTGTTCATAGCAGCACTATTCACAACAGCCAAGACATGGAAGCAACCTAAATGTCCATCGACAGATGAATGGATAAAGAAGATGTACATATATACAATAAAATACTACTCAGCCACAAAAAAGAATGAAATAATTCCATTTGCAGCAACATGGGTGGACCTAGAGATTATCATACTAAGTGAAGTAAGCCAGACAGAAAAACACAAATATCATATGATATCGCTTATTTGTGAAGTCTGAAAAAAAAAATGATACAAACTAACTTATCTACAAAACAAATAGACCCACAGACCTAGAAAACAAACTTATGGTTACCATAAGGGATAACAGGGAGAGGAGTGGAGGGATAAATGAGGAATTTGAGATTAACATATACACACTACTATATATAAAATAGATAATCAACAAGGACACATTGTGTACCACAGGGAACTGTATTCAATATCTTGTAATAAACGATAATGGAAAAGAATATTAAAAAGAATATATACATATATATATATATATATATAACCAAATCACATTGTCAGAAAATAACACATTATAAATCAACTATACTTCAATCAAAAAAAATAAAATAGTTGTGTGAAATGGAATTAGAGTAGTATATAAGTGAAATCAATCCAAAATTGAAAAGTTACACTAAAACACACACACACACACACACACACACACACACACACACACACACAAGTATATGCACCTACATGCTAACCAACAAAACAAATGTTGAAAATCAGATAAATAGAAAACATTAAATAAGTAAAATAAGATTGTGAATGAATCAATATATATGAAATTAAATGTGCCAAAGAAATAATCCAGGTTAAAACAAATCAATAAGTCAATTTAAAAATAAAGTTATATGCTTTTTTGCAAGGGGATAAGTTTTAGGCCCTAAGTAAATTAAAAAAAAAAACCCAAAAAACTTAGAATTTGAAATTAAAAGAGCATAAATTTATAAGCAAACCAAATATTTAAAATATCAATGATGTATTTGTGTTCATGTCAAACAAACAATATGTTAAATAGTAGTATTAAAGTCATCAGGATGATAAAAATCATACTGAGTATAAATTATAAATATGTATGCATCTAATAATAGCACCACATATATACAAATGTAACAATGTAGAAATGCTAAGAAGAAAAAACAACTTAAATCCAAGCCAGGAATATTAACAAGATGTTAAGAATTGATAAAGATATAGAAGATTTAAACTAAACAAGATCTTGATATAATGAGTATAGATAGAACATGACACCTAACAAATGTAGAATGTATATCATTTTCAAGCAAACATAGCATATCCATAAAAATTAATCAGCTACAAGGTAATAAAGCAAGTTTTATTATATTCCCAGAACCAGTATCCTAAAGAACACATTCTTGACCAGAACGCAATTAAGCTGGTGTTTGATATAAAGGGATTACTAAGGAACAACCACATCTGAAGTTAGGGAGAAATAAACTTACTCTTGTAAGTAACCCTTAGATGAAAGAAGAAATAATAAAGTTTAAAATAATATGACTGAATAGTAACAAAAATACTGCAGAGTGAAACTTCTCTGTTGAAGCTGAAGGGGTACTTTGCACAAAATAAAATACACTTAATTTAAAAATAAAGATAGTGACAGAAAATGCTGCAAAAAGAAGAAAGTGTTATAGCCGACAAGCCTACAAGTACAGGAAGGAAAATAAAAATCTTATTTATTGTCTAACCATCAGCGAGTGTGTGGAAGCCAGGAGAAATCTGGCTCCTTTCCCAGCTGAATATAAATGAAATTAAAGGAATTACAAGGCGCAGGTTACTGATCACCAATAGACTTGCGTGCAGTATCAATCACATGAGAAAATGTATAATTGCTCCTACTGGGATGCAAAATTATTCCAACCAACATGTTCCTGCTCTCAAAGATGAGAATTACGAAGAAAAATGGAAGAAGTTAAGCTAGCTCTCATGAGAAATAGAATGGTAGTCACTTAACTGAAGTTTTAAACCCAGCAGGAATCAACAAAATTCCTCCAAGTGAACTGCTTATACTTGTAAAATGGACTCACAAACCAGATGAAATGTTACCAAAATGTTCATTCAAGATTAACGGGTTTATAAATCAAGGGAAACACATTATTTTGCCATGGTACCCTTTATTTTACTAAGTCTATTTCTTAATTTTTTATCATGCCTTTTATCTAATGGATTTGAGATCATTTATTAGGTTACCATATAATATAATTAGGGAATCACATAAAACAGTTTGAAGTGCAAACATTGCAATGGGTGTTACAAGTCACCTGGATTGAGCTATTTATTATAATTGGGCTCTAAATTTGATTTATATCTTCATGGCACTAGAGTGTGGGCACCTTGAAGGCAGAACTAATGTAACATAACCTGTAGTTATTTTCCTAATTAGTAAAATATTTTCTTAAAGGAGTATTTAGTCCTTAATATGAATATTAGTCATACTATTCTTCCTCCTTACCTTTCTCACAGCCAAAAGTAACAAATAAAAATATTTGAATTACTGATTTTTGAAAATAAAATAAATGTCTTCATGATAAAAGTAAAAGTAACTGATAAAAGGACAGTGACAAATTGGAAATATACTTGCAATACGTGGCAAAAATATTAATTTCTGTGAGGAGAAAAACCGAATTTATAGGACACTAAGAATACAACTGGACATTAGACATGAAAACTTAACTTTGTTTATAATAAGATTAAATCTTACATTTTAAATTATTTTATCTAGAAAAGTGTGGGGAGGAAGAGTAGAAATGGGTGGAGATTGTAATAGGGGCGGGGCAGGCGTGAACCTACCCCCGTCCCTGCCTCGGCGACCTAATGGCAGCAGCAGTCCCCATGGGTCGTGGTGCACAGAGGCCTCAGCACCTGCAGTACACGGACACTGTCATCCAGGTAAGAGCTTCAAGTGGCTTCAGACTCTCTGCTCAAGTTTCAAAACTTGGTCCAGCTTTGATCAGTTGTCCACCCCAGGAAGAGGCCAGAGGTCAAGGTTCAGCTGCAAGGACTTTGCACATCATTACTTCAGGTCCGCCTCTGCGGTTGGGCTGTTCTCGTCAAAGGGCAGTTGTTGGCAGCTGGGAATTCACCTGACTGGTATTTGCTACAAATGATTCTCTCCAGTTTAAAGGAAAAGCCTGAGGGCTGGCAGGGTCCTGGGCGCCTGGCTCCCTCAGTGATGAAGGCTGGGCAGGGTCTGGGGACCTGGCCTGGAGGGCACTGCCACCTGAGATCTGCTTCTTCAAGCAGGCCTGGGCACTGGTGGGAGAACCCAGACTGGTTGATGGACGGACACTCCCGGGCAGGGTAACCAGCCTGCACACAGAGCCCCTCCTCTTGGCCAGGACCTGGACTCTGGAGAGCAAGAGTTGAACCTTGGGACCTTGCCCTTTCTTGTCAGTACAGAGAGTAACATTTGTTTTGGTGGAGGCTTACAGGAACATCGTGACCTGACCATGACCTGACCTCAAGAAAAAAGGATCTGACCTTAGAAGTTTGAAGCAACTAACCACACCCCTCCCTTACCTTTCCCATGAAAGGGCTTTGCTGAAAGCTTTTGGGGAGTTCAGGGTTTTCTAAGGCATGAGCCGCCCATCTCCTCACATGGCCCTGCAGTAAACCTTTCTCTGCTCCAATGCTCCAAACTCGACATGTTGGTATTGTTTGGCCTCACTGTTTGTCAGGCACATGGACTTGCGTTCAGCAACAGGATGATATTTCAGTCAAGAATAGAACCTCTTTTTATTCTCAACGTGTTACCTTTGTCCATCTTCACCCTGAAATGTGCACTATCAACTGTATTTGGGGGGGCAGATCATTTTCTCCCATATAAATTATTTTCTTAATGAGAGAGTAAATTGTGCGCCTGAGATTCAACTTCGGAAATAAAATGTTTACTCTGAAGAGCCAAACTTGTCCTTGGAAACACACTTTGTAGACAACAGCAGTTGGACCCATCCTGTGCAGAGTCCAGTTCATTCTGAAAGTTCTGTTGTGACCTGTCACTATGGTAATATGATAATGCACATCTTGGCATTCCATTCCAACTGCCAGTCTGTGAACTGAGAGGTTCACATACGGTGACAGATGAGAAGCTCTCACTTTCACCCCTTGAGACTTTGAAAATGGACAATCTGAATTGTTCTCGAGGTAGGTTCATATTCATCCTCTGAAGGCTGTTCCTTCAAATGTGCTGGTTAACTTTTACTGATATATGTTCCTCATCTTTTTTGTTTTCTTTTTTGATTTCTACCACATTTATCTACAGTTATAAATATATTTTATAGTTTGTTATATTACTTAAGTTATATTTTTGATTCTTCTATCAAGCCAGCTGCCTTAAATATTTTCCTAAGTTTAGAAAAAACATACTGTCTCCAAATGCCAATTTTGTACACACTCTACCAGAGAACAGATAAAGGGAACTCACTCATTATGCTTTTACTGAAGCAGGAGAATCTTCATATCTCCTCAGCAATGGTCATTATAGGAGGAAAGGGGAATTACAGCTCAGCTCTTCTAAATGTAGCTGTCAATCTGAAACCAAATATTCAAGGTCTAACTCCAGAGAGTTTTATAAAGGAAAGAACCTGGGATTCACTGGTTGGATTTCCATGGGTTGCTGTGGACAAGATCACTGGCTGTTTGGCGGCTGCCAGGGAGTTTGGTGAGAAGGGCCAGTGCCATCACATTAGTGGAATGAACATTTGGTCACTGAGGGAAGGAGGGTCTGTCTGGTGATTCTCAAGGAGAATCCTGGGGTGGGGTCTCCAGCCTCTGAGTATGGAGATGACTTTCAAAAAGAATGTGGGATTCTATTGCCTTCCACTACAGGGTCTAGAAAATGATGAGTTTATAGAGCCGGAATATTAGTGAGGAAAGACTTGAACGCTTGCCCATTCTTAGCAAGCCCTTGGTCCAGGCTGCTCGAATGGGTGCTCAGATCAATTGTCAGTGAGACTTTGAGCATCACAGACTTAACTAAGCCACCAAAGCCCAGCAGAGATGGCCACCTCCCCAGTTAATTCATGATAACTATTCATCCAAACTTGGTCAATTGAAGGGAAGTTGATTCTTGGTAGAGCCATCATGTGGCCTTTTGCTTAGAGGTTTTGAGCTCTGAGGCAACCTAGGAATGTAACAGACCACTGGTCACTCAGCATGGTGAGCTGGTCATTGTGAAGGATGCTTGTGAGATAGTTGACGGTATGAAGAGGCTGGGGAGAACGGACACAGTTGGAATTCCTGTGGTCCTTCAGGGGAGCTTTGTTGGTAAGAAACTGATGTATTTTGAATGAGGGATTGAAATATAGAGACGAAAAGTAGGGTAAGGATTTGGGTTCTTTTCTAGGCTCAGGCAGCTCCTCCAGGGCATCAGCTCTCACCCACAGAAAACTTGGGGCAGGAGAATTTGAGAGAGAGAGTGAGGGGAACTCCTGGCTCAGGGATCCAGGGGTCTGTCCTGTCCCAGATCCATCATTCATCATGGTTGTGACTCTTGGACAGTCACTTATCTCTAAATTTCCACACCCTCCACCATAACATATGGGTTACAGCCCCCACTTTGCCCTCCCCTTCACCCCCAACAGGGCTGGGTGTCAGACATGATAATGGATATTCTCCATGAGCTGTAAAGCATTGTTCCCATGAAAAAGCTGAAGAGTAAGCTTGAATCCCCCCTTTACTTGGAGCCGTCAAATCCCTTCTCTGCTTTCAACAGCTACCAAATGTCCAGCTTCTTCTTGCCATCATTCAGGATTGAACACTTAAAGCGCATTTGTGAAGCACCGGTCCTTTATTTTTCAAACATTTTACCTATATTCAATCATTTTTGGACACATGACATAATGCTAAACTTAGGCCATATTAACATTCCTACATCTCAGAACAGGGAACTAAGGCAAAGAGGGATCTACATATCTTTCCCAAGTACATGCTTCTTCTAAACGGGATTTGAATCCAGTCCATCAGTCATGGTCCCAATGGTTTGCTGACTTTCTAGACATTCTCAGTTAAATAAAGATATTTGCCCACAAAACCTGTCTGTTGGGTGTTTTCACTGCATACCAAAGTACAAGATCTTCCTAAGTCCAACTTTGATTCAGGAGGCTCTGCTGGGCAGCTGGTGAGGAAAGGGACCAAAGGATTGAACTGTGAATAAATTATTGCTAATTTCCCCATGGTCTTCTGCCAGCAAGATGTCAATAGTTGTCTCTATTGTAATGCATTTCCCAGGATGCTGCTCCCAGAATGCGAGAAGAAGAAACACTCATCAGAGGTCAAGAATATCAACCCCAGGCTGGCTGAAAAAGATCCGCAGCCGGCCACATTTTAGGATGCACCCTATAAATGACCCAGCTGAAGGTACTGTGGAAAATGTCTCATTAGGTTCACTCAAGAATAATAGTTCTAGTTGATTCAGTGCCTCATATTTAAGAAAAAGCTATGAAATATTAAGCAGTATTCTTCTTTTATTCCATGTGTTCAAATTGAAACTTACTAAGCCAGCTGGTACTGTTTTAACCATGGAAGTAAACATGCATTTAAAATTCAACATTTGGTTCATGTTTAAGAGGGAAGATGGTCTCTAGTTATGGTTTAGACATTAGCTGATTTTTGAACGTTAGCAACAACACATCCCTCCCTGAAACCATGTTTTGAGATTTCTTTAAATTATTAGACATTATTTAGAACAGGATGATATTGACATAAAAGTTGTACATGCAATACAGAAAATACCTGTATCCTATCACTCCAGTTTCAGCTATTAATAATATATAGCATAGGTGAAGTACATTTGTTACAATTAGTGAAACAATGTAAGTATATTTTTACTAATGAAAAGTCCATAGTTCACCTAAGAGTCACACCTTGTGTTGTTATATTCAATGATATTTGAAATATGTACAATATTATTTGTCACCATTATGGTGCCATACAGAAATGTGTACACTAATGTTCATAGTAGCATTATTCTTAGTAGCCAAAAGATAGAAACAATCCAAAGTCCGTGAGGTGATGAATGGATAAATAAAATGTGATATATACACAGAATGGAATAATTTTCAACCATAAAAAGGAATTAAAGATTGACTTATGCTACAAAATGAATGATCCAAATAATATAAAAAAATATATTATTGTTAGTGAAATAAGGCAGGCGCAGAAAGACAAATATTATATGATTCCACTTGTATGAGGTACCTAGTGTAGGCAAACTCACAGACACCGGAAGTAGAAATTACCAAGGTCAGGAGGCAGGAGTCAGGTGGATTATGATTTAATGGGTACGGAGGTTATGTTGAAATGATGAAAAAGATTAAGATGTAGATTGTGTTGATGGGTACACAGCATTGTGAAAGTAAGAAATGCTAGTGAACTGTATACTTAAAACTTATGAAAAGCATAAATATGTATATTTCATCACAATAAAATAAGTCAAAAATCCAACAGAATGGACGATGAATGAAGGAGCAACATATTTGATTAGAAGGAAGCTGAAATAGTCTTGTAACATTTCAAGAAGAAGGGGGATTTGGAGGGACTTTGAAATGGGCAGAGGGGCCGTGGGACTCTATACTGAAACATAGTGCAATGTTAGTGTTTAAGCTTTTTCAGACTGACACTTTCAAATTGATTAGGTTCCCTACAGCTAGAAAGCTAAAGTTTGTCTTCCTCATTTCTAAAATGTTCCTCCCCTTTGCCTTCCTCCACCCACCAGGGAGGTTTGTCCAACAGCACCTCAGTCCACACTCAGTAACCACCTGCATCCATACACTCCCACCCTGTGTCCACATTAACGAGGCTCTCTGAGTAATTCCTGAGCAGCATCACCAGTGTCCTGACACTTACTCTGTGTCCTCCTAGAGCCCCCTGAGGACCTGTTGGAGAAACGGCCCTATGTGAGGACAATTAAAGTGGCTCCTGCTACCTCCAGGGTAAGCTCCCCTTATTTATCAGAGATTAAAAGTTTGCTTCATTTCTTTCTTTTCCAATTGATTTCAGATATGAAGATCTACAATGTTCAAGACAGCTGATGTATACAATTTTGCTTGGTTGGATGAATGCTGATTGAAGGTCTTTCCCAACAGATAACTCATTCAAAAGGCCATTTAAAAAATGGCAACATCAGTTAGAAACTGTATAGTCAGACACACTTTCCTGAGCAGAAAATTTCCCTCCTTGAAATAGACTTTTGTATTTGCTCCTCAAAGTGGACCTGAGAGATCTTCCAGGCAAAGCTCCAGCCTTTCCCACAGCTGTCTTCTCTGGTTTCTTTTGGGGCCATTGACTCAACAACAGTTTCCCATTTGGTTTTCTGAGGACAAAAAAAGAGATGAAATACCTGTGTCCACAGAGCACAGGATGCTGAGATCCTTACACTGTTTTCTCTTCTCTAATCACAGGTGGATTGGACAGCAAACAAAAACGGTATGTATTCAGAGTTCACCCCTGTGCTGAGGAACAATCTAGATGATGAAGAAGGTGGGACTCTCTTGCTGGCTTTGCTTGGAGAGACACCCTGATTCAGGGTCCCTACAGGGATGAGGGCTGGGGGTGTAGAGCTAGAGAGTGATTTCCCAGTAAAGAGCCATGCCCAAGTTCTATGGTCCTGGAAGTAACTGCATCATTGAGATGATGTGGGTTTGTGTGTATCAGGGTTGGGGTGGGGTCCATGTGTGAGCCTATGTGGTGTGATTGTGAACCTGCATGCGTGAGCGTGTGTGTGTTTCCTGAGGAGATATTTCCCTCTTACACAGCACAATTCACCTGTTAACAAAGCTCATCACCACTGCACACTGTCTGTGCACTACCTTGTTCTTCCCTCAACACAGCTGTTGCCCAGATTTGGTTAATATTCCTTTTCCTCAGAAGGAGATGGTGCAGAGATAAATGTTCTAAGCTCTTGACCTCCTAAGTGGAAAAGCCAAACTGAGAACCCAGGGGTGGGTCCCAATGTGGGTGCTCTGGATCCCTGACCTGCACTTACCACTCAGCCAAGGGATCCTCAGTCATGGAGCAAGGGAGTCCCTGCATCCGTATCCTTGGCTGGAAGTCCTAGCATCTGCAAAGGTCCAGACCTTGCCCATCAGGTGGCCTTAGTGGTCACAGAATCCAGGGCAGCTATGGGTGGGCTTATCAGTTGACTTTGGCACAGTCAGTAATGTGAAATTCACCTCAGGACCTGCATTCTCCTGGTCAGCTCACAGATTCTGAGAGGTGTGAGACCCCATGTATACAGTACAGGTCATATCTGTCAGTGCTGGTGTCATTGCTTAAACAAGGCCAAAAGCAGATAAGAATCAGGGAGCTATTCTATTGTATTGGATAACATTACCATAAGCCTTAGCATCGGTCAATTCCTGTAGCCCACACCCAAGGACTCAAAGTGGAACCTGACTGTTAGCCTGTACACTTCTCCTGCACAGCTGGGTTAGAGACAGGCTGTGCTCAGTCCGGGCTCCCTCTTCATAACGAAGTGTCCCACTTATGGAACAGCTCCCTAGAGTATGGACAGCCCCTGACTCAGTGGGCATACGTACATTGTATAGAAAACAAAGACTGGGAGAAAAATATGATACGATTGATAGTGGCTGTATCTAAATGGTAGGATTTCAGTTTTGTCAAATCTTGTGTATTTGATTTTCTTTAAGACAAGTGATTAGTGAATGAATATAGCATATTTTGTCTAGGATTGAATTCAGTCCTTTAAGGAGGTTGCTGTTAATCAAGTATAAAATATCATACAACAGAAGACATGATAAATGCAGTAGCTGGCATTGTGGATGCTGAGGAAAGAGTGATCTGGGAAGAATCAAGAGACAGTGGCAATTTAGCAGAAGCTCAAAAGAGGCAGGATGGGTCATGGGTCTGTGTCATTGAAACAGAGCATGCATTTTAGTGTTTACCATTTTTTAGATCGACCCTTCCCTTCTGATTAGGCTCCCCTTAGCTAGAAAGCCAAAGCTCTGTTTTCATTTCCTTCCTCTTGTCCTTTGCCTTCCGTCTCCCCCCAAAGAGGATGGCCCAACACCAGCTCAGCCCACACTTACTAACCTCCCACATCCATACACACCACCCCATGTCCTCATCGAGAAGAAAGACCCTGAGTAATTCCTGAGCCGCATCACTAGTGTCCTGACAGTTACTCTGTGTCCCTCCAGGTCTCCCTGAGGATGTGGCGGATGACCTGCACCATGATAGGACAGGAGAAAAGCCTCCGTGGATCATCAAGGTAAGCTGGATTTTTTCTGGTCTGAGATAGAAATATTGCTTTATTTCTCTTTCAATAGAATTAAGTTATGAATATTTGAGGGTATTCCTTCCAGATACATACAATACCCTTGGTTGGGAGAATGTGGAGTGAGAGTCTATTACCAACTCATGGTGCCTGATTCCACAGGACATTACAATTGACAGCATCCATTACAGCCTGTAGAGTACGGAGCTCTTTCTGCTGCAGCGATTTTTCCTCTAGGAAAAGAAATCTGTAATTTCCAACCTAAATGGACTTGGAAGTTCCATCCTCCCAGCAAAGTTCTTGCCTTTCATCCTGAGTAGGTTTGCTCTGATAACCGTTGCTGGGTTCCCTGGACCACTGTTTCTTATGAGGTTTTCTACTGTCAGCAAATGAACAAAAGACCTGAGCATCACTGTGATCTTATCCTCATAGTGTTTTCTCTTCTGTAATTGCAGGTGGCCTTCCCAGAATGTGAAAACGGTATGTATTCTGGAATCAGTCACTTGGGGAGGAAGAACTTTGAAGATGACAAAGTGGGACATTCTTGCTGGTTTTAGTGTAGAGGGCAAACTGATTCCAAATTTGTGCTGGGAATGAGAGTAGGGGTCCTGGTGATAGAAAGTGATTTACAAGTAATGTGACCAATTACTATAGTCCCAGGAAGAAGCTGTATTACGGTTAGGTGGTGTAGGTTTGTGTGCATGAGACTGGGTGTGTCTGTATGTGAAATGAGTGGTATGATTCTGTGTGTGTATGTGAACTTTTTGTGTTGTGTTTCCCTTGATTTATGTTCCCCTAAAGTTTTGAAATGTCCAGGCAGTCCTGTTGGCTACATTCACCTTGTTGTACAGCATGTGTCTAGAACTTTTCCATTTTGCAAATAACACATTCTAACCTTGAACAGAGACTTCCCATGTCAACCTCCTGCCAGCTCTTGGAACCACCCTTCCACTCTCTGATTCTCGGAGTTTTCTTTCAGTTTTTGACCTTCTGTGACTGGCTTATTTCACTCTTACAAATGTCCTCCAAGTTCTTTCGTGTTGCTGCAAATGGCAGGATTTCCTTCTTTTTCAAAGCCTGAATGACATTCCACTCTATGTATACACCACATTTTCTTTATTAATTCATCTTCCCATGGACACTAGTCAGTTTTCCTATGTTGTGTATTGTGTATAATGCTGCAATGGACATGAGATTGTAGATATCTCTTGGACATTCTTGTTTTATCTCCTTGGTATATAAACCTAAATGAGTGATTGCTAGATTTTATGATAGTTCTCTTAATAATTTTTGGGGGAACTCCATTCTGTTTTCCATAATGGCTACACCATTTTACATTACTCCAGGGTACAAAACAGGGTACAGAAGTTCCACTTCTTCACATCTTTGCCAGCATCCATTAATTTTCTTTCTTTCTTTCTTTCTTTTTTTTTTTTTTTTTGCAGTACACGAGCCTCTCATTGTTGTGGGCTCTCCCGTTGCGGAGCACAGGCTCCAAACGCACAGGCTCAGCGGCCATGGCTCATGGGCCCAGCCGCTCAGTGGCATGTGGGACCCTCCCAGACCAGGGCACGAACACGTGTCCCCTGCTTCGGCAGGCGGACTCTCAACCACTGTGCCACCAGGGAAGCCCTAATTGTCTTTTTATAATACACATCCTAACAGGTGTGAGTGATATCTCCTTGTGCCTTGATTTCCATTTCCCTGATGCTTAGCGATGTTGAGCAAATTTTCATATGTAGATTGACCACCTGTATGTCTTTATGGAGAAATGCCTAGTGAAGCTTTTTACCCATTTTGAAACTCAGTTATTTGCCCGCTGTTTTTCTGAAATTGACTTGTAGTAGTTTCTTATATATTCTGGATATTGGTCCCTTATTCAGATACAAGGTTTACACATATTTCCTCCCATCCTTTAGGTTGCCTTTTCATTCTGTTGATTGTTGAAGAGACTATCCTTTCTTCACTTGCTAATCTTAGAACCTTGGCCAAGATCAGTTGGCCATATATATGGGCGTTTATTTGGGGTCTCTCTATTATATTTCATTGGTCTATCTCACTGTCTTGATGCCAGTAGCAGACTGTTTTTAGTACTGTGGCATTGATATGTGTTTTGAGTTCAGGAAGTGTTCATCTCCATCATTGCTCTTTGCTCTCAAGATTGTTTTATCTACTTGGGTGCGGTTCCATATGTATTTTAGGATTCTGTCTACTTCTATAATAATGACATGGAATTTTGTGGGTTGTTGCGATATATGTGTACATCACTTTATGTAGTATAGAAATGCCAACAGTATTTAATAATCCAGTCTATGAACATGGTATGTCATTCCAATTACTTGTCTCTTCTTTAAATTCTTTCCGCAATGTCCTGTAGTTTTCAGTATACAAATTTTTCACCTCCTACGGGGCCTTTTCCACTGCCTTCCTCAGGTCTTCTAGAGTCAGGGGTGAGAAGGATGGACTCATGGAGAGAGTGAAATCCCTCCCTCCCCTCTGCACCTACTCTCTGATTATGTCTAATACAGGTGTACTGGGCCATGCCCTTCACCTCTGTCTACAAGTGGGCCCCTTGCTGCGAATTCCTCTTGGATCTGAGTGTTGAATGTACTATTTCAGTGTCCACAAGGACTCTCCCAATGCCTGGCGTGTGTCCAAGAGCCCAAGATATACCTATATATGAATGACCAGATCAGGCCATCAAATTTTTTGCAGGAAAGAACAACCAGGAGAGGGGTGGCTGGTTCCCTCTTTCTCATCTTTGGATTGCTTAGAGCTGAGCTTTCCAGTGTGGTAGCCACTAACCAAATGTGTCTATTTATAATTAATTTAGTTCAAACAATAATTAACTCATTCTATTAAAAAATGCAAAAAACACACAATTGCTTGGTCACACTAGCCATGTTTCAAGTATGTCTGTAACATCTGGAATTTCAGGTTGGTAAGGTTGACGGTGAAAGCTATAAATGGGTCTATAGAAGTGAGGGTTCGAAAGGTGATTTTCTCAGCATCTCTCCCTCATTTGAAATTTTCAACTGTGATCAAGATCTTATGGAAGTACTCTGTCTGCACAGAGCACAGGGGAGGTCTGAGAACCTGGAGGGAAGACCAGGGTGATGCTGTGTGAGCCAGCAAGTCGAGTAGAAGAAATGGGTGGGTCAACTTGTATAATAACTTTATGCTCATGGTTGTGTTTGTACAGAATGCATTTTGGAGAGCATACATAGCAGTGATGCTGATGACGATTCACATAGCGAACAACTCTCAGTTAGGATCTAAAGCGAGACAATTCCTAGAACACTTGGGTTCCACCCACTTCTTTAGAAACTAAGGAAGGTGAATATGAAATCAGGAAGCAGAAGGAAATATGTGTAGAATTCTGATTTGTTCTTTCCAAATTTTAATGATATAATAGAGTTATTGTATCCATGTCCTTTGACTGTACTGTGCTTATAGTCATCTTTTCTTGCTTTGCCATTCAGAAATTTGTTTTCTCAGAAGACTACTCTTTCATTGCTTTTTCACTGCCAAAGATGAAAGGTTCGTTTATGTTTGGTACCTGGAGGGTATTTTGCACCAGGGATTTTGGTTTCCTTTTTACATTCACGTATGATGGCCATATCCTAGTGGGAACAAAAGTCTCATAGTCACTTGACACTGGAGAACAAGTTCTTATAGTGAGTGTCAGGTGGTGGATGAGACTTGAACTCTCTCCCTCTACACTTTCAGGACTTGTAGCTTCACCTTACTTTTGTCCTCACTGTTTATTCCTCATGGAAAGCGCGCTCCCAGAGATGGATGAGTCACACAACACATGCTTTGGGATCACTGCATGTGCTCAGTCTCCTCATTTCAGCCTCAGCACCTCCCAAGGCTGATGTGCTGACATGCTTCCATTTGAGAGGGCTCCACGTCCAGCTGCCCCGAAAGACCCTTCATGGCCGGCAGGAATTCTAGAGGGCTGTGTGAAGGGGCTGCTGGGCTCGCTTCACACACTGGCTCTCACAGCCCTGCTGACCTTGTCTCCTGGGGTTGACTAGGCCCAGGACAGAGACTCAGTGCAGCAGGACCCAGGGTCACTCCTCTTCTTACAACCCACTGCTCCATCTGGACAGCCCTGCCCCTGCTCCCCACACTCCAGTCCTGCCTACCCTCGGACCTTTCCTCAGGCCTGCCTTGGTCTTATCCTTCCCAGTTCTTCCAAGGCTGGGGTAAACCCTGGCAGGTGCTGTGAGTTTATGAGGCTTCCGCTGCTGTAGAACTTTTGTTTCAGTATTCCAGACTAAGGGAATTGGTTCAAGTTATTTTTAACTCTAATATTGCTTTCATCCTCTCTAAGGGGCTAAGAGACTTACGGAGTTGTTTTGAAGTACCTAAGGTTAGTTCAGGCACAGGACGCTTACTTGTTTTGTGAAGTTGGTTGCATATCTAGGCTACTTTGGAGAATGCTGCAATGAACCTAAGTTCACCTCATTGTGATACTGATTTAATTTCCTTTGGATATATACCCAGAACTGTGATTGCTGAATCATATGATATTTCTGTTTATAATTTTATAAGGAACCCCCATACTCTTTTTCATAATAGCGGCACCATTTTACATTCCCACCAGCAGTGTACAAAGTTTCCAATTCCCCACATCTTGGCCTTAAACTGTTAATTTTTTTCTTTATAATACACAGCCTAACAGGTATGAGGTGTTGATTTGCATTGCCCTGATGATTAGTGAGGTTGAGAACCTTTTCCTATATTTGTTAGCCATTTGTATGTCTTTTTCAGGAAATGTCTTATTTAAGTCTTTGCACATTTCTGAACCCAGTTATTTACCCTTTTTAATTTTTTAACGTATTTTGCATTTGAGTTGTAGTGTTTTTCTTAGATGTTTTGGACATTAGCTCCTTTTCTGATATATGTTTGTAATCTTTCTGTAAGTTATATTTTCATCCTATTGACTGTTGAAAAAACTATACTTTCCCTATTTGTTGTCTTAGAAGGTTGGTGAATTTCATTTGGCCATGTATCTATGAGTTTTCCTGGGGATCATTTATTCTGGTCTTTAGGCCTATGTATCTGTTTCTATGCCAGTACCATACAGTTTTGATTCCTGTGGCTTTGTAATGTGTTTTGAAGTCAGGAAGTGAGAAGCCTCCATCTATGTTCTTTGTTCTCAGGATTGTTTTGTCTGTTTGGAGTCCTTAGTAGTTGCATATGTATTTTAGGATTTTTTTTTCTTTTACCTTGAAAATGACATTGGGATTTTTATAGGTATTACGATGAATTAATACTTACCTTCGGGTAGTGTAGAAATGTCAACAATAATAAGTCTCCAGTCTATGAATATGATATGTCATTTCAACTATTTGTTCCTTGTTTAATTCTTTTGGCAGTGGTTTGTAGTTTTCAGTGTACAGGCCATTTACTTTGTAAGCGCATTTTGTCCCTTCCTTCCCTGGATTTTTCAGAGGCAGTGGTGAGAAGGATGGCCTCATGAAGTGAGTGAATGTCCCTCCCTCCCTTCTGCACCTGCTCGCTGATTATGTCTAGCACAGGTGCACTGGGCCATGCTCATTACCTCTCCCCTCAAGTGGAACACCTTTTGGGAATTCCTCTACGATCTGGGTGTTGACATTACTGTTTCAGTGTCCCCAAGGTCTCATGAGTGCCTGGCAAGTGTGCATGAGCCTAGGAAACACCTACAAATGAATCATCAAATCTGGCCAGCAAACTGCCCTGCAGAAGGTGTTGGGCTGCACCTCTCACGCCTGCAAACCCTGTACTTGCTCAGCCTCAGGGCTAAAGAAAGAGCCCGGAGTCAGGGACAGAGACATTAATGGTTTAATAGATGGTAGATCTTTCACGTCAGAAGCAAAGTGGTCCTGGAGAGACATCCCACTGTAGATAGCCGATGGCAGGCAGAACGCAGCAGCAGCAGTTGCAGCATTCTTCACTCTGGGCGGAATAGGCAGACTACCAGTTAAAGGGGGAATTGACTGCAGATGTGCTCATCATTTACCAGGTAAACCAGCAGAGGGACAGATCCCTCTTATCCCCTTGGGCTAAGTACCTTCACCGGGCAGAGGTTTTTCCTTTGGTAAACCATCAGCAAACAGCCATCTTGAATGGGTAGACCATACAGAGGGGAATAACCAGGGGAGCGGTGGTAACATCCTCCATATATTTTATATATATATATATTCATATATATATATATGGAGAGAGATAGAGAGCGAGAGGGATGTGTATTACAGTGTGGTAGCCACTAGCTAGATGTGCCTATTATAATTTATTTAATTCAATCAATGATTAACTCAGTGTATTAAAATAAAACAAAATAAAATATCCAATTACTCAGTCACATTAGTCACATTTTAAATGTATCCATAAGAATTGTAAATTCATGTTCGTGTTTCTACAGAATCGACTCTGGATAGCTTTTGTGGCCATGATAAGGAAAAGGATACAGGTAGGAACAACACTTAGGTAGGATCTAATGGCAGAGGGTTCCTGGAACTTTAGGGTTATATCTCCTGCTTTGGAGACTGAGGAAGGTGGATATGAAATCAGAAACAAGAATAAAATATGTGCAGAGTTCTGACTTGTTTTTTTCATATTTTAATGATACAATAGAGAGCAATTGTGTCCTTAGACGTGACTGTGCTCTATAATCACCTTTTCTTGATTTGCTCATCAAAAATGATCTTTTGCACATGAGCTGCTCTTTCTTGTGCTTGTCACTGCCTAATATGGAAGTTTGTTTTCTGCTTAGCACATCTAGGGTATTGTGCACAGGAGAGTTTGTTTTCTTTTGCATATTGACCTATGAGGGACAGAACCTGTGGGTCAAAACTCATGGGCCCTTGAAACTTGAGACCAAGTTCTTCTAGAAAGGGTGAGGTGGTGGATGAGAAGTGAACTGTCTCCCTCTGCACTTTCAGGGCTTGTGGCTTCACCTCATATTTTGTGCTCACTGTTAGTTCCTCTTGTAAAGGACAGTCCCAGAGATGGATGAGTCACAGAACTCGTGCTCTGGGATCACTGCATGTGCTCAGTCTCCTTGAGCTTATCTCAGCCTCAAAACTTCCCCAAGGCTGATGTGCTGACATGCTTCCATTTGAGAGGGGTCCACGTCTAGCTGCCCCTAGAGACCCTCCATGGGCGGTAGTTAGCAAAAGAGAGAAATAAGAAAGAGAAAGTCAGAGAGTTAATGAAACTAGGCAGGTGGGGCCAGACCTTTGTAATGATTTTGGATTTGACTCAGTATAAAAAAGAGAGCTCTCTGGAGGGTTCTAAGCAGGGAAGTGACACATACTTTAAAAGGAATAACCCAACTGCTACATAGTAATAGATAATGCATGTTTCGGGGAGAGGGTAGTCAGGGAGAGTTAAAGGTAGAATTTTATCACAGGAAACCAGATGAGACATGATGATAACTTAGGTCTACAGGTAAAAAAACATGGTAAGAATGGTAAAAGGCAGACAAATAATTTGTCCTCATTGTATATTTTCTCAATAGCAAAAAGTAATAAAATAAAACAGATAATAGAACAATGGCCTCAACATATTTAAATATAATGGCCATTGTAGAATTCTATACAAGGTGAAATTATCTTTCAGAATTTAGATCAAATTAAACACATTTTCACACCAAAAAAAAGAGCCCAGAAATTTTATTAGCAGTAGAATTACACTAAAGAAACTTCTAAGAATGAACTTTACATAGAAAGAAAATAATCTGACAATAAAGGCCTCAGTTACAAGTGTTTAAAAAGTAACAACAGGCCCAAAATGGAGCAACTTGTACTAAGCCCCACGTCATCAAACCAAGACTTAATAACTAACAGTTGCAGCCTCTTCCAGGGATGTGACTTTAACCAGTTACTCTGGAATTTCCTGGTTAGTTCCAGTGAGATAATCTGCCTCATAGACAGGTGACATCCCCCCCCAAAAAGGTGACCTTGCTTGAAATAATAGTTTGTTAGAAACTTCTTTTTGCCCCCTTCTGTGTATAAAAGCCTTCCATTTTGTGCAGCTCCTCAGAGCTCCTTTCTGCTTGCTAGATGGGATGCTGCCCAATTCATGAATCGTTGAATAAAGCCAATTACATCTTCAAATTTACTCCATCAAATAATGATTTTTAACACAAGAATTAATGTTGAAAATGTAATCATGTTGGTCAAAGCTATTTGTGAGTATATGAAAATATCACATTTACATCTAATGCTTATACTTATGAATTATAGTAAGTCCCCTACATATGAATGAGTTCCATTCTGAGAGCTCATTCATAAGTCCAATTTGCTCGTAAGTCCAACAAATTTAGCCTAGGTACCCAACTAATACAACGTCTATATACCATTGCTTTTATGCTTGCTTCCAAACATCCTGGGCTTGAAATAAAGATACTGTATTATTATACTGTATACAGTACTGTACAGTAAAATACACAAAAGCACAACCACTTGTAGAGGACGCATGCACGTGACAATGGAAGCCAGACACATGAAGTAGCTTACATGATTGGACATGCGAACGCACGTTTGCATCTTTGAAAGTTTGCAACTTGAAAGTTCATATGTAGGGGGCTTACTGTATTGCAGAAGTAAAGTAAAAACTATGTCAGGATAACGTATTGGAATTAAAGAATTCTGGATTTATTGTATAATTTGGAAAGTAATAATTAACATTTTAACATGTACTATTTTATAAAGTAGCCATTGTAAGATAAAAAATACAGTATATAATATCTAAAATAGTGTGACCCAAACTGCAAGAACTGATAAATTAGTTTCGCAAGGTAACATGATACAGGATTATCATACAGAAATCTGTTGCATTTCTTTACACTAATAATGAAATATCAGAAAGGGAAAGTTAAAAAAAAATCTCTTTGAAAATCATATAAAAAGAAAAATACTTAGGAATAAACCTGACCAAGGAGGTGAAAGACCTATATTCTGAGAACTATAAAGGAATTTGAAGATCATTCAAAGAAATGAAAAGATATGCCATGTTCTTGGATTGGAAGAATTAATATTGTTAAAATGGCCATACTGCCCAAAGCAATCTACAGATTTAATGCAGCCCCTATCAAATTACCAATGGCATTTTTCACAGAACCAGAACAAATAATCCTAAAATTTATATGGAACCATAAAAGACCCAGAATTGCCAAAGCAATCCTAAGGAAAAACAACAAAGCTGGAGGTGTAACTCTCCCAGACTTCAGACAATACTACAAGGCTACAGTCATCAAAACGGTGTGGTGTTGATACAAAAACAGACATATGGGTCAGTGGAACAGAATAGACAGCCCAGAAATAAACCCACACACCTATAGTCAATTAACCTCTGACAAACGAGGCGAGAATATAAAATGGGAAAAGGACAGTCTCTCTGCATGTGATGTTGGAGAAGTTTGACAGCTGCATGTAAATCAATAAAGTTAGAACACACCCTCACACCCTACACCAAAATAAATTCAAAATGGTTTAAAGACTTAAATATAAGACATCACAGAATAAAACTCCTTGAAGAGAACTTAGGCAAAATATTTTCTGACATAAATTGTACCAACGTTTTCTTAGGTCAGTCTCCCAAGGCAATAGAAATAAAAGCACAAATAAACAAACAGAACACAATCAAACTTGTAAGTTTTGCTCAGCAAAGGAAAACATAAACAAAATGAAAAGACAACCTATGGAATGGGAGGACATATTTGCAAACAATTCGGCTGACAAGGGATTACTTTCCAAAATATACAAACAGCTCGTACAATGCATAACAACAACAACAACAACAACAAATCCAAAAATGGGCAGAAGACCTAAATAGACATTTCTCCAAAGAAGACATACAGATAGCCAAAAGGCACATGAAAAGATGCTCAGCTTCACCAATTATCAGAGAAATGCAAATCAAAACTACAATGAGATATCACCTCACACCAGTCAGAATGGCCGTCATCAAAAAATTCTACAAATAATAAATGTTAGAGAGGGTATGAAGAAAAGGGCACCCTCCTACACTGTTGGTGAGAATATAAATTGGTGCAGCCACTATGGAAACTTGTATGGAGTTTCCTTAAAAAAATAAACAATAGAACTATCATATGACCAGCAATCCCACTCCTGGGCATGTAGCTGGAGGAAACTCTATTTGAAAAGATACATGCACTTCTGTGTTCATAGCAGCACTATTCACAACAGCCAAGACATGGAAGCAACCTAAATGTCCATCGACAGATGAATGGATAAAGAAGATGTACATATATACAATAAAATACTACTCAGCCACAAAAAAGAATGAAATAATTCCATTTGCAGCAACATGGGTGGACCTAGAGATTATCATACTAAGTGAAGTAAGCCAGACAGAAAAACACAAATATCATATGATATCGCTTATTTGTGAAGTCTGAAAAAAAAAATGATACAAACTAACTTATCTACAAAACAAATAGACCCACAGACCTAGAAAACAAACTTATGGTTACCATAAGGGATAACAGGGAGAGGAGTGGAGGGATAAATGAGGAATTTGAGATTAACATATACACACTACTATATATAAAATAGATAATCAACAAGGACACATTGTGTACCACAGGGAACTGTATTCAATATCTTGTAATAAACGATAATGGAAAAGAATATTAAAAAGAATATATACATATATATATATATATATATAACCAAATCACATTGTCAGAAAATAACACATTATAAATCAACTATACTTCAATCAAAAAAAATAAAATAGTTGTGTGAAATGGAATTAGAGTAGTATATAAGTGAAATCAATCCAAAATTGAAAAGTTACACTAAAACACACACACACACACACACACACACACACACACACACACACAAGTATATGCACCTACATGCTAACCAACAAAACAAATGTTGAAAATCAGATAAATAGAAAACATTAAATAAGTAAAATAAGATTGTAAGAATGAATCAATATATATGAAATTAAATGTGCCAAAGAAATAATCCAGGTTAAAACAAATCAATAAGTCAATTTAAAAATAAAGTTATATGCTTTTTTGCAAGGGGATAAGTTTTAGGCCCTAAGTAAATTAAAAAAAAAAACCCAAAAAACTTAGAATTTGAAATTAAAAGAGCATAAATTTATAAGCAAACCAAATATTTAAAATATCAATGATGTATTTGTGTTCATGTCAAACAAACAATATGTTAAATAGTAGTATTAAAGTCATCAGGATGATAAAAATCATACTGAGTATAAATTATAAATATGTATGCATCTAATAATAGCACCACATATATACAAATGTAACAATGTAGAAATGCTAAGAAGAAAAAACAACTTAAATCCAAGCCAGGAATATTAACAAGATGTTAAGAATTGATAAAGATATAGAAGATTTAAACTAAACAAGATCTTGATATAATGAGTATAGATAGAACATGACACCTAACAAATGTAGAATGTATATCATTTTCAAGCAAACATAGCATATCCATAAAAATTAATCAGCTACAAGGTAATAAAGCAAGTTTTATTATATTCCCAGAACCAGTATCCTAAAGAACACATTCTTGACCAGAACGCAATTAAGCTGGTGTTTGATATAAAGGGATTACTAAGGAACAACCACATCTGAAGTTAGGGAGAAATAAACTTACTCTTGTAAGTAACCCTTAGATGAAAGAAGAAATAATAAAGTTTAAAATAATATGACTGAATAGTAACAAAAATACTGCAGAGTGAAACTTCTCTGTTGAAGCTGAAGGGGTACTTTGCACAAAATAAAATACACTTAATTTAAAAATAAAGATAGTGACAGAAAATGCTGCAAAAAGAAGAAAGTGTTATAGCCGACAAGCCTACAAGTACAGGAAGGAAAATAAAAATCTTATTTATTGTCTAACCATCAGCGAGTGTGTGGAAGCCAGGAGAAATCTGGCTCCTTTCCCAGCTGAATATAAATGAAATTAAAGGAATTACAAGGCGCAGGTTACTGATCACCAATAGACTTGCGTGCAGTATCAATCACATGAGAAAATGTATAATTGCTCCTACTGGGATGCAAAATTATTCCAACCAACATGTTCCTGCTCTCAAAGATGAGAATTACGAAGAAAAATGGAAGAAGTTAAGCTAGCTCTCATGAGAAATAGAATGGTAGTCACTTAACTGAAGTTTTAAACCCAGCAGGAATCAACAAAATTCCTCCAAGTGAACTGCTTATACTTGTAAAATGGACTCACAAACCAGATGAAATGTTACCAAAATGTTCATTCAAGATTAACGGGTTTATAAATCAAGGGAAACACATTATTTTGCCATGGTACCCTTTATTTTACTAAGTCTATTTCTTAATTTTTTATCATGCCTTTTATCTAATGGATTTGAGATCATTTATTAGGTTACCATATAATATAATTAGGGAATCACATAAAACAGTTTGAAGTGCAAACATTGCAATGGGTGTTACAAGTCACCTGGATTGAGCTATTTATTATAATTGGGCTCTAAATTTGATTTATATCTTCATGGCACTAGAGTGTGGGCACCTTGAAGGCAGAACTAATGTAACATAACCTGTAGTTATTTTCCTAATTAGTAAAATATTTTCTTAAAGGAGTATTTAGTCCTTAATATGAATATTAGTCATACTATTCTTCCTCCTTACCTTTCTCACAGCCAAAAGTAACAAATAAAAATATTTGAATTACTGATTTTTGAAAATAAAATAAATGTCTTCATGATAAAAGTAAAAGTAACTGATAAAAGGACAGTGACAAATTGGAAATATACTTGCAATACGTGGCAAAAATATTAATTTCTGTGAGGAGAAAAACCGAATTTATAGGACACTAAGAATACAACTGGACATTAGACATGAAAACTTAACTTTGTTTATAATAAGATTAAATCTTACATTTTAAATTATTTTATCTAGAAAAGTGTGGGGAGGAAGAGTAGAAATGGGTGGAGATTGTAATAGGGGCGGGGCAGGCGTGAACCTACCCCCGTCCCTGCCTCGGCGACCTAATGGCAGCAGCAGTCCCCATGGGTCGTGGTGCACAGAGGCCTCAGCACCTGCAGTACACGGACACTGTCATCCAGGTAAGAGCTTCAAGCGGCTTCAGACTCTCTGCTCAAGTTTCAAAACTTGGTCCAGCTTTGATCAGTTGTCCACCCCAGGAAGAGGCCAGAGGTCAAGGTTCAGCTGCAAGGACTTTGCACATCATTACTTCAGGTCCGCCTCTGCGGTTGGGCTGTTCTCGTCAAAGGGCAGTTGTTGGCAGCTGGGAATTCACCTGACTGGTATTTGCTACAAATGATTCTCTCCAGTTTAAAGGAAAAGCCTGAGGGCCGGCAGGGTCCTGGGCGCCTGGCTCCCTCAGTGATGAAGGCTGGGCAGGGTCTGGGGACCTGGCCTGGAGGGCACTGCCACCTGAGATCTGCTTCTTCAAGCAGGCCTGGGCACTGGTGGGAGAACCCAGACTGGTTGATGGACGGACACTCCCGGGCAGGGTAACCAGCCTGCACACAGAGCCCCTCCTCTTGGCCAGGACCTGGACTCTGGAGAGCAAGAGTTGAACCTTGGGACCTTGCCCTTTCTTGTCAGTACAGAGAGTAACATTTGTTTTGGTGGAGGCTTACAGGAACATCGTGACCTGACCATGACCTGACCTCAAGAAAAAAGGATCTGACCTTAGAAGTTTGAAGCAACTAACCACACCCCTCCCTTACCTTTCCCATGAAAGGGCTTTGCTGAAAGCTTTTGGGGAGTTCAGGGTTTTCTAAGGCATGAGCCGCCCATCTCCTCACATGGCCCTGCAGTAAACCTTTCTCTGCTCCAATGCTCCAAACTCGACATGTTGGTATTGTTTGGCCTCACTGTTTGTCAGGCACATGGACTTGCGTTCAGCAACAGGATGATATTTCAGTCAAGAATAGAACCTCTTTTTATTCTCAACGTGTTACCTTTGTCCATCTTCACCCTGAAATGTGCACTATCAACTGTATTTGGGGGGGCAGATCATTTTCTCCCATATAAATTATTTTCTTAATGAGAGAGTAAATTGTGCGCCTGAGATTCAACTTCGGAAATAAAATGTTTACTCTGAAGAGCCAAACTTGTCCTTGGAAACACACTTTGTAGACAACAGCAGTTGGACCCATCCTGTGCAGAGTCCAGTTCATTCTGAAAGTTCTGTTGTGACCTGTCACTATGGTAATATGATAATGCACATCTTGGCATTCCATTCCAACTGCCAGTCTGTGAACTGAGAGGTTCACATACGGTGACAGATGAGAAGCTCTCACTTTCACCCCTTGAGACTTTGAAAATGGACAATCTGAATTGTTCTCGAGGTAGGTTCATATTCATCCTCTGAAGGCTGTTCCTTCAAATGTGCTGCTTAACTTTTACTGATATATGTTCCTCATCTTTTTTGTTTTCTTTTTTGATTTCTACCACATTTATCTACAGTTATAAATATATTTTATAGTTTGTTATATTACTTAAGTTATATTTTTGATTCTTCTATCAAGCCAGCTGCCTTAAATATTTTCCTAAGTTTAGAAAAAACATACTGTCTCCAAATGCCAATTTTGTACACACTCTACCAGAGAACAGATAAAGGGAACTCACTCATTATGCTTTTACTGAAGCAGGAGAATCTTCATATCTCCTCAGCAATGGTCATTATAGGAGGAAAGGGGAATTACAGCTCAGCTCTTCTAAATGTAGCTGTCAATCTGAAACCAAATATTCAAGGTCTAACTCCAGAGAGTTTTATAAAGGAAAGAACCTGGGATTCACTGGTTGGATTTCCATGGGTTGCTGTGGACAAGATCACTGGCTGTTTGGCGGCTGCCAGGGAGTTTGGTGAGAAGGGCCAGTGCCATCACATTAGTGGAATGAACATTTGGTCACTGAGGGAAGGAGGGTCTGTCTGGTGATTCTCAAGGAGAATCCTGGGGTGGGGTCTCCAGCCTCTGAGTATGGAGATGACTTTCAAAAAGAATGTGGGATTCTATTGCCTTCCACTACAGGGTCTAGAAAATGATGAGTTTATAGAGCCGGAATATTAGTGAGGAAAGACTTGAACGCTTGCCCATTCTTAGCAAGCCCTTGGTCCAGGCTGCTCGAATGGGTGCTCAGATCAATTGTCAGTGAGACTTTGAGCATCACAGACTTAACTAAGCCACCAAAGCCCAGCAGAGATGGCCACCTCCCCAGTTAATTCATGATAACTATTCATCCAAACTTGGTCAATTGAAGGGAAGTTGATTCTTGGTAGAGCCATCATGTGGCCTTTTGCTTAGAGGTTTTGAGCTCTGAGGCAACCTAGGAATGTAACAGACCACTGGTCACTCAGCATGGTGAGCTGGTCATTGTGAAGGATGCTTGTGAGATAGTTGACGGTATGAAGAGGCTGGGGAGAACGGACACAGTTGGAATTCCTGTGGTCCTTCAGGGGAGCTTTGTTGGTAAGAAACTGATGTATTTTGAATGAGGGATTGAAATATAGAGACGAAAAGTAGGGTAAGGATTTGGGTTCTTTTCTAGGCTCAGGCAGCTCCTCCAGGGCATCAGCTCTCACCCACAGAAAACTTGGGGCAGGAGAATTTGAGAGAGAGAGTGAGGGGAACTCCTGGCTCAGGGATCCAGGGGTCTGTCCTGTCCCAGATCCATCATTCATCATGGTTGTGACTCTTGGACAGTCACTTATCTCTAAATTTCCACACCCTCCACCATAACATATGGGTTACAGCCCCCACTTTGCCCTCCCCTTCACCCCCAACAGGGCTGGGTGTCAGACATGATAATGGATATTCTCCATGAGCTGTAAAGCATTGTTCCCATGAAAAAGCTGAAGAGTAAGCTTGAATCCCCCCTTTACTTGGAGCCGTCAAATCCCTTCTCTGCTTTCAACAGCTACCAAATGTCCAGCTTCTTCTTGCCATCATTCAGGATTGAACACTTAAAGCGCATTTGTGAAGCACCGGTCCTTTATTTTTCAAACATTTTACCTATATTCAATCATTTTTGGACACATGACATAATGCTAAACTTAGGCCATATTAACATTCCTACATCTCAGAACAGGGAACTAAGGCAAAGAGGGATCTACATATCTTTCCCAAGTACATGCTTCTTCTAAACGGGATTTGAATCCAGTCCATCAGTCATGGTCCCAATGGTTTGCTGACTTTCTAGACATTCTCAGTTAAATAAAGATATTTGCCCACAAAACCTGTCTGTTGGGTGTTTTCACTGCATACCAAAGTACAAGATCTTCCTAAGTCCAACTTTGATTCAGGAGGCTCTGCTGGGCAGCTGGTGAGGAAAGGGACCAAAGGATTGAACTGTGAATAAATTATTGCTAATTTCCCCATGGTCTTCTGCCAGCAAGATGTCAATAGTTGTCTCTATTGTAATGCATTTCCCAGGATGCTGCTCCCAGAATGCGAGAAGAAGAAACACTCATCAGAGGTCAAGAATATCAACCCCAGGCTGGCTGAAAAAGATCCGCAGCCGGCCACATTTTAGGATGCACCCTATAAATGACCCAGCTGAAGGTACTGTGGAAAATGTCTCATTAGGTTCACTCAAGAATAATAGTTCTAGTTGATTCAGTGCCTCATATTTAAGAAAAAGCTATGAAATATTAAGCAGTATTCTTCTTTTATTCCATGTGTTCAAATTGAAACTTACTAAGCCAGCTGGTACTGTTTTAACCATGGAAGTAAACATGCATTTAAAATTCAACATTTGGTTCATGTTTAAGAGGGAAGATGGTCTCTAGTTATGGTTTAGACATTAGCTGATTTTTGAACGTTAGCAACAACACATCCCTCCCTGAAACCATGTTTTGAGATTTCTTTAAATTATTAGACATTATTTAGAACAGGATGATATTGACATAAAAGTTGTACATGCAATACAGAAAATACCTGTATCCTATCACTCCAGTTTCAGCTATTAATAATATATAGCATAGGTGAAGTACATTTGTTACAATTAGTGAAACAATGTAAGTATATTTTTACTAATGAAAAGTCCATAGTTCACCTAAGAGTCACACCTTGTGTTGTTATATTCAATGATATTTGAAATATGTACAATATTATTTGTCACCATTATGGTGCCATACAGAAATGTGTACACTAATGTTCATAGTAGCATTATTCTTAGTAGCCAAAAGATAGAAACAATCCAAAGTCCGTGAGGTGATGAATGGATAAATAAAATGTGATATATACACAGAATGGAATAATTTTCAACCATAAAAAGGAATTAAAGATTGACTTATGCTACAAAATGAATGATCCAAATAATATAAAAAAATATATTATTGTTAGTGAAATAAGGCAGGCGCAGAAAGACAAATATTATATGATTCCACTTGTATGAGGTACCTAGTGTAGGCAAACTCACAGACACCGGAAGTAGAAATTACCAAGGTCAGGAGGCAGGAGTCAGGTGGATTATGATTTAATGGGTACGGAGGTTATGTTGAAATGATGAAAAAGATTAAGATGTAGATTGTGTTGATGGGTACACAGCATTGTGAAAGTAAGAAATGCTAGTGAACTGTATACTTAAAACTTATGAAAAGCATAAATATGTATATTTCATCACAATAAAATAAGTCAAAAATCCAACAGAATGGACGATGAATGAAGGAGCAACATATTTGATTAGAAGGAAGCTGAAATAGTCTTGTAACATTTCAAGAAGAAGGGGGATTTGGAGGGACTTTGAAATGGGCAGAGGGGCCGTGGGACTCTATACTGAAACATAGTGCAATGTTAGTGTTTAAGCTTTTTCAGACTGACACTTTCAAATTGATTAGGTTCCCTACAGCTAGAAAGCTAAAGTTTGTCTTCCTCATTTCTAAAATGTTCCTCCCCTTTGCCTTCCTCCACCCACCAGGGAGGTTTGTCCAACAGCACCTCAGTCCACACTCAGTAACCACCTGCATCCATACACTCCCACCCTGTGTCCACATTAACGAGGCTCTCTGAGTAATTCCTGAGCAGCATCACCAGTGTCCTGACACTTACTCTGTGTCCTCCTAGAGCCCCCTGAGGACCTGTTGGAGAAACGGCCCTATGTGAGGACAATTAAAGTGGCTCCTGCTACCTCCAGGGTAAGCTCCCCTTATTTATCAGAGATTAAAAGTTTGCTTCATTTCTTTCTTTTCCAATTGATTTCAGATATGAAGATCTACAATGTTCAAGACAGCTGATGTATACAATTTTGCTTGGTTGGATGAATGCTGATTGAAGGTCTTTCCCAACAGATAACTCATTCAAAAGGCCATTTAAAAAATGGCAACATCAGTTAGAAACTGTATAGTCAGACACACTTTCCTGAGCAGAAAATTTCCCTCCTTGAAATAGACTTTTGTATTTGCTCCTCAAAGTGGACCTGAGAGATCTTCCAGGCAAAGCTCCAGCCTTTCCCACAGCTGTCTTCTCTGGTTTCTTTTGGGGCCATTGACTCAACAACAGTTTCCCATTTGGTTTTCTGAGGACAAAAAAAGAGATGAAATACCTGTGTCCACAGAGCACAGGATGCTGAGATCCTTACACTGTTTTCTCTTCTCTAATCACAGGTGGATTGGACAGCAAACAAAAACGGTATGTATTCAGAGTTCACCCCTGTGCTGAGGAACAATCTAGATGATGAAGAAGGTGGGACTCTCTTGCTGGCTTTGCTTGGAGAGACACCCTGATTCAGGGTCCCTACAGGGATGAGGGCTGGGGGTGTAGAGCTAGAGAGTGATTTCCCAGTAAAGAGCCATGCCCAAGTTCTATGGTCCTGGAAGTAACTGCATCATTGAGATGATGTGGGTTTGTGTGTATCAGGGTTGGGGTGGGGTCCATGTGTGAGCCTATGTGGTGTGATTGTGAACCTGCATGCGTGAGCGTGTGTGTGTTTCCTGAGGAGATATTTCCCTCTTACACAGCACAATTCACCTGTTAACAAAGCTCATCACCACTGCACACTGTCTGTGCACTACCTTGTTCTTCCCTCAACACAGCTGTTGCCCCGATTTGGTTAATATTCCTTTTCCTCAGAAGGAGATGGTGCAGAGATAAATGTTCTAAGCTCTTGACCTCCTAAGTGGAAAAGCCAAACTGAGAACCCAGGGGTGGGTCCCAATGTGGGTGCTCTGGATCCCTGACCTGCACTTACCACTCAGCCAAGGGATCCTCAGTCATGGAGCAAGGGAGTCCCTGCATCCGTATCCTTGGCTGGAAGTCCTAGCATCTGCAAAGGTCCAGACCTTGCCCATCAGGTGGCCTTAGTGGTCACAGAATCCAGGGCAGCTATGGGTGGGCTTATCAGTTGACTTTGGCACAGTCAGTAATGTGAAATTCACCTCAGGACCTGCATTCTCCTGGTCAGCTCACAGATTCTGAGAGGTGTGAGACCCCATGTATACAGTACAGGTCATATCTGTCAGTGCTGGTGTCATTGCTTAAACAAGGCCAAAAGCAGATAAGAATCAGGGAGCTATTCTATTGTATTGGATAACATTACCATAAGCCTTAGCATCGGTCAATTCCTGTAGCCCACACCCAAGGACTCAAAGTGGAACCTGACTGTTAGCCTGTACACTTCTCCTGCACAGCTGGGTTAGAGACAGGCTGTGCTCAGTCCGGGCTCCCTCTTCATAACGAAGTGTCCCACTTATGGAACAGCTCCCTAGAGTATGGACAGCCCCTGACTCAGTGGGCATACGTACATTGTATAGAAAACAAAGACTGGGAGAAAAATATGATACGATTGATAGTGGCTGTATCTAAATGGTAGGATTTCAGTTTTGTCAAATCTTGTGTATTTGATTTTCTTTAAGACAAGTGATTAGTGAATGAATATAGCATATTTTGTCTAGGATTGAATTCAGTCCTTTAAGGAGGTTGCTGTTAATCAAGTATAAAATATCATACAACAGAAGACATGATAAATGCAGTAGCTGGCATTGTGGATGCTGAGGAAAGAGTGATCTGGGAAGAATCAAGAGACAGTGGCAATTTAGCAGAAGCTCAAAAGAGGCAGGATGGGTCATGGGTCTGTGTCATTGAAACAGAGCATGCATTTTAGTGTTTACCATTTTTTAGATCGACCCTTCCCTTCTGATTAGGCTCCCCTTAGCTAGAAAGCCAAAGCTCTGTTTTCATTTCCTTCCTCTTGTCCTTTGCCTTCCGTCTCCCCCCAAAGAGGATGGCCCAACACCAGCTCAGCCCACACTTACTAACCTCCCACATCCATACACACCACCCCATGTCCTCATCGAGAAGAAAGACCCTGAGTAATTCCTGAGCCGCATCACTAGTGTCCTGACAGTTACTCTGTGTCCCTCCAGGTCTCCCTGAGGATGTGGCGGATGACCTGCACCATGATAGGACAGGAGAAAAGCCTCCGTGGATCATCAAGGTAAGCTGGATTTTTTCTGGTCTGAGATAGAAATATTGCTTTATTTCTCTTTCAATAGAATTAAGTTATGAATATTTGAGGGTATTCCTTCCAGATACATACAATACCCTTGGTTGGGAGAATGTGGAGTGAGAGTCTATTACCAACTCATGGTGCCTGATTCCACAGGACATTACAATTGACAGCATCCATTACAGCCTGTAGAGTACGGAGCTCTTTCTGCTGCAGCGATTTTTCCTCTAGGAAAAGAAATCTGTAATTTCCAACCTAAATGGACTTGGAAGTTCCATCCTCCCAGCAAAGTTCTTGCCTTTCATCCTGAGTAGGTTTGCTCTGATAACCGTTGCTGGGTTCCCTGGACCACTGTTTCTTATGAGGTTTTCTACTGTCAGCAAATGAACAAAAGACCTGAGCATCACTGTGATCTTATCCTCATAGTGTTTTCTCTTCTGTAATTGCAGGTGGCCTTCCCAGAATGTGAAAACGGTATGTATTCTGGAATCAGTCACTTGGGGAGGAAGAACTTTGAAGATGACAAAGTGGGACATTCTTGCTGGTTTTAGTGTAGAGGGCAAACTGATTCCAAATTTGTGCTGGGAATGAGAGTAGGGGTCCTGGTGATAGAAAGTGATTTACAAGTAATGTGACCAATTACTATAGTCCCAGGAAGAAGCTGTATTACGGTTAGGTGGTGTAGGTTTGTGTGCATGAGACTGGGTGTGTCTGTATGTGAAATGAGTGGTATGATTCTGTGTGTGTATGTGAACTTTTTGTGTTGTGTTTCCCTTGATTTATGTTCCCCTAAAGTTTTGAAATGTCCAGGCAGTCCTGTTGGCTACATTCACCTTGTTGTACAGCATGTGTCTAGAACTTTTCCATTTTGCAAATAACACATTCTAACCTTGAACAGAGACTTCCCATGTCAACCTCCTGCCAGCTCTTGGAACCACCCTTCCACTCTCTGATTCTCGGAGTTTTCTTTCAGTTTTTGACCTTCTGTGACTGGCTTATTTCACTCTTACAAATGTCCTCCAAGTTCTTTCGTGTTGCTGCAAATGGCAGGATTTCCTTCTTTTTCAAAGCCTGAATGACATTCCACTCTATGTATACACCACATTTTCTTTATTAATTCATCTTCCCATGGACACTAGGCAGTTTTCCTATGTTGTGTATTGTGTATAATGCTGCAATGGACATGAGATTGTAGATATCTCTTGGACATTCTTGTTTTATCTCCTTGGTATATAAACCTAAATGAGTGATTGCTAGATTTTATGATAGTTCTCTTAATAATTTTTGGGGGAACTCCATTCTGTTTTCCATAATGGCTACACCATTTTACATTACTCCAGGGTACAAAACAGGGTACAGAAGTTCCACTTCTTCACATCTTTGCCAGCATCCATTAATTTTCTTTCTTTCTTTCTTTCTTTTTTTTTTTTTTTTTGCAGTACACGAGCCTCTCATTGTTGTGGGCTCTCCCGTTGCGGAGCACAGGCTCCAAACGCACAGGCTCAGCGGCCATGGCTCATGGGCCCAGCCGCTCAGTGGCATGTGGGACCCTCCCAGACCAGGGCACGAACACGTGTCCCCTGCTTCGGCAGGCGGACTCTCAACCACTGTGCCACCAGGGAAGCCCTAATTGTCTTTTTATAATACACATCCTAACAGGTGTGAGTGATATCTCCTTGTGCCTTGATTTCCATTTCCCTGATGCTTAGCGATGTTGAGCAAATTTTCATATGTAGATTGACCACCTGTATGTCTTTATGGAGAAATGCCTAGTGAAGCTTTTTACCCATTTTGAAACTCAGTTATTTGCCCGCTGTTTTTCTGAAATTGACTTGTAGTAGTTTCTTATATATTCTGGATATTGGTCCCTTATTCAGATACAAGGTTTACACATATTTCCTCCCATCCTTTAGGTTGCCTTTTCATTCTGTTGATTGTTGAAGAGACTATCCTTTCTTCACTTGCTAATCTTAGAACCTTGGCCAAGATCAGTTGGCCATATATATGGGCGTTTATTTGGGGTCTCTCTATTATATTTCATTGGTCTATCTCACTGTCTTGATGCCAGTAGCAGACTGTTTTTAGTACTGTGGCATTGATATGTGTTTTGAGTTCAGGAAGTGTTCATCTCCATCATTGCTCTTTGCTCTCAAGATTGTTTTATCTACTTGGGTGCGGTTCCATATGTATTTTAGGATTCTGTCTACTTCTATAATAATGACATGGAATTTTGTGGGTTGTTGCGATATATGTGTACATCACTTTATGTAGTATAGAAATGCCAACAGTATTTAATAATCCAGTCTATGAACATGGTATGTCATTCCAATTACTTGTCTCTTCTTTAAATTCTTTCCGCAATGTCCTGTAGTTTTCAGTATACAAATTTTTCACCTCCTACGGGGCCTTTTCCACTGCCTTCCTCAGGTCTTCTAGAGTCAGGGGTGAGAAGGATGGACTCATGGAGAGAGTGAAATCCCTCCCTCCCCTCTGCACCTACTCTCTGATTATGTCTAATACAGGTGTACTGGGCCATGCCCTTCACCTCTGTCTACAAGTGGGCCCCTTGCTGCGAATTCCTCTTGGATCTGAGTGTTGAATGTACTATTTCAGTGTCCACAAGGACTCTCCCAATGCCTGGCGTGTGTCCAAGAGCCCAAGATATACCTATATATGAATGACCAGATCAGGCCATCAAATTTTTTGCAGGAAAGAACAACCAGGAGAGGGGTGGCTGGTTCCCTCTTTCTCATCTTTGGATTGCTTAGAGCTGAGCTTTCCAGTGTGGTAGCCACTAACCAAATGTGTCTATTTATAATTAATTTAGTTCAAACAATAATTAACTCATTCTATTAAAAATGCAAAAAACACACAATTGCTTGGTCACACTAGCCATGTTTCAAGTATGTCTGTAACATCTGGAATTTCAGGTTGGTAAGGTTGACGGTGAAAGCTATAAATGGGTCTATAGAAGTGAGGGTTCGAAAGGTGATTTTCTCAGCATCTCTCCCTCATTTGAAATTTTCAACTGTGATCAAGATCTTATGGAAGTACTCTGTCTGCACAGAGCACAGGGGAGGTCTGAGAACCTGGAGGGAAGACCAGGGTGATGCTGTGTGAGCCAGCAAGTCGAGTAGAAGAAATGGGTGGGTCAACTTGTATAATAACTTTATGCTCATGGTTGTGTTTGTACAGAATGCATTTTGGAGAGCATACATAGCAGTGATGCTGATGACGATTCACATAGCGAACAACTCTCAGTTAGGATCTAAAGCGAGACAATTCCTAGAACACTTGGGTTCCACCCACTTCTTTAGAAACTAAGGAAGGTGAATATGAAATCAGGAAGCAGAAGGAAATATGTGTAGAATTCTGATTTGTTCTTTCCAAATTTTAATGATATAATAGAGTTATTGTATCCATGTCCTTTGACTGTACTGTGCTTATAGTCATCTTTTCTTGCTTTGCCATTCAGAAATTTGTTTTCTCAGAAGACTACTCTTTCATTGCTTTTTCACTGCCAAAGATGAAAGGTTCGTTTATGTTTGGTACCTGGAGGGTATTTTGCACCAGGGATTTTGGTTTCCTTTTTACATTCACGTATGATGGCCATATCCTAGTGGGAACAAAAGTCTCATAGTCACTTGACACTGGAGAACAAGTTCTTATAGTGAGTGTCAGGTGGTGGATGAGACTTGAACTCTCTCCCTCTACACTTTCAGGACTTGTAGCTTCACCTTACTTTTGTCCTCACTGTTTATTCCTCATGGAAAGCGCGCTCCCAGAGATGGATGAGTCACACAACACATGCTTTGGGATCACTGCATGTGCTCAGTCTCCTCATTTCAGCCTCAGCACCTCCCAAGGCTGATGTGCTGACATGCTTCCATTTGAGAGGGCTCCACGTCCAGCTGCCCCGAAAGACCCTTCATGGCCGGCAGGAATTCTAGAGGGCTGTGTGAAGGGGCTGCTGGGCTCGCTTCACACACTGGCTCTCACAGCCCTGCTGACCTTGTCTCCTGGGGTTGACTAGGCCCAGGACAGAGACTCAGTGCAGCAGGACCCAGGGTCACTCCTCTTCTTACAACCCACTGCTCCATCTGGACAGCCCTGCCCCTGCTCCCCACACTCCAGTCCTGCCTACCCTCGGACCTTTCCTCAGGCCTGCCTTGGTCTTATCCTTCCCAGTTCTTCCAAGGCTGGGGTAAACCCTGGCAGGTGCTGTGAGTTTATGAGGCTTCCGCTGCTGTAGAACTTTTGTTTCAGTATTCCAGACTAAGGGAATTGGTTCAAGTTATTTTTAACTCTAATATTGCTTTCATCCTCTCTAAGGGGCTAAGAGACTTACGGAGTTGTTTTGAAGTACCTAAGGTTAGTTCAGGCACAGGACGCTTACTTGTTTTGTGAAGTTGGTTGCATATCTAGGCTACTTTGGAGAATGCTGCAATGAACCTAAGTTCACCTCATTGTGATACTGATTTAATTTCCTTTGGATATATACCCAGAACTGTGATTGCTGAATCATATGATATTTCTGTTTATAATTTTATAAGGAACCCCCATACTCTTTTTCATAATAGCGGCACCATTTTACATTCCCACCAGCAGTGTACAAAGTTTCCAATTCCCCACATCTTGGCCTTAAACTGTTAATTTTTTTCTTTATAATACACAGCCTAACAGGTATGAGGTGTTGATTTGCATTGCCCTGATGATTAGTGAGGTTGAGAACCTTTTCCTATATTTGTTAGCCATTTGTATGTCTTTTTCAGGAAATGTCTTATTTAAGTCTTTGCACATTTCTGAACCCAGTTATTTACCCTTTTTAATTTTTTAACGTATTTTGCATTTGAGTTGTAGTGTTTTTCTTAGATGTTTTGGACATTAGCTCCTTTTCTGATATATGTTTGTAATCTTTCTGTAAGTTATATTTTCATCCTATTGACTGTTGAAAAAACTATACTTTCCCTATTTGTTGTCTTAGAAGGTTGGTGAATTTCATTTGGCCATGTATCTATGAGTTTTCCTGGGGATCATTTATTCTGGTCTTTAGGCCTATGTATCTGTTTCTATGCCAGTACCATACAGTTTTGATTCCTGTGGCTTTGTAATGTGTTTTGAAGTCAGGAAGTGAGAAGCCTCCATCTATGTTCTTTGTTCTCAGGATTGTTTTGTCTGTTTGGAGTCCTTAGTAGTTGCATATGTATTTTAGGATTTTTTTTTCTTTTACCTTGAAAATGACATTGGGATTTTTATAGGTATTACGATGAATTAATACTTACCTTCGGGTAGTGTAGAAATGTCAACAATAATAAGTCTCCAGTCTATGAATATGATATGTCATTTCAACTATTTGTTCCTTGTTTAATTCTTTTGGCAGTGGTTTGTAGTTTTCAGTGTACAGGCCATTTACTTTGTAAGCGCATTTTGTCCCTTCCTTCCCTGGATTTTTCAGAGGCAGTGGTGAGAAGGATGGCCTCATGAAGTGAGTGAATGTCCCTCCCTCCCTTCTGCACCTGCTCGCTGATTATGTCTAGCACAGGTGCACTGGGCCATGCTCATTACCTCTCCCCTCAAGTGGAACACCTTTTGGGAATTCCTCTACGATCTGGGTGTTGACATTACTGTTTCAGTGTCCCCAAGGTCTCATGAGTGCCTGGCAAGTGTGCATGAGCCTAGGAAACACCTACAAATGAATCATCAAATCTGGCCAGCAAACTGCCCTGCAGAAGGTGTTGGGCTGCACCTCTCACGCCTGCAAACCCTGTACTTGCTCAGCCTCAGGGCTAAAGAAAGAGCCCGGAGTCAGGGACAGAGACATTAATGGTTTAATAGATGGTAGATCTTTCACGTCAGAAGCAAAGTGGTCCTGGAGAGACATCCCACTGTAGATAGCCGATGGCAGGCAGAACGCAGCAGCAGCAGTTGCAGCATTCTTCACTCTGGGCGGAATAGGCAGACTACCAGTTAAAGGGGGAATTGACTGCAGATGGGCTCATCATTTACCAGGTAAACCAGCAGAGGGACAGATCCCTCTTATCCCCTTGGGCTAAGTACCTTCACCGGGCAGAGGTTTTTCCTTTGGTAAACCATCAGCAAACAGCCATCTTGAATGGGTAGACCATACAGAGGGGAATAACCAGGGGAGCGGTGGTAACATCCTCCATATATTTTATATATATGTATATTCATATATATATATATGGAGAGAGATAGAGAGCGAGAGGGATGTGTATTACAGTGTGGTAGCCACTAGCTAGATGTGCCTATTATAATTTATTTAATTCAATCAATGATTAACTCAGTGTATTAAAATAAAACAAAATAAAATATCCAATTACTCAGTCACATTAGTCACATTTTAAATGTATCCATAAGAATTGTAAATTCATGTTCGTGTTTCTACAGAATCGACTCTGGATAGCTTTTGTGGCCATGATAAGGAAAAGGATACAGGTAGGAACAACACTTAGGTAGGATCTAATGGCAGAGGGTTCCTGGAACTTTAGGGTTATATCTCCTGCTTTGGAGACTGAGGAAGGTGGATATGAAATCAGAAACAAGAATAAAATATGTGCAGAGTTCTGACTTGTTTTTTTCATATTTTAATGATACAATAGAGAGCAATTGTGTCCTTAGACGTGATTGTGCTCTATAATCACCTTTTCTTGATTTGCTCATCAAAAATGATCTTTTGCACATGAGCTGCTCTTTCTTGTGCTTGTCACTGCCTAATATGGAAGTTTGTTTTCTGCTTAGCACATCTAGGGTATTGTGCACAGGAGAGTTTGTTTTCTTTTGCATATTGACCTATGAGGGACAGAACCTGTGGGTCAAAACTCATGGGCCCTTGAAACTTGAGACCAAGTTCTTCTAGAAAGGGTGAGGTGGTGGATGAGAAGTGAACTGTCTCCCTCTGCACTTTTAGGACTTGTGGCTTCACCTCATGTTTTGTCCTCACTGTTTGTTCCTCTTGTAAAGGACAGTCCCAGAGATGGATGAGTCATAGAACATGTGCTCTGGGATCACTGCATGTGCTCAGTCTCCTTGAGCTCATCTCAGCCTCTGCACTTCCCCAAGGCTGATGTGCTGACATGCTTCCATTTGAGAGGGGTCCACGTCTAGCTGCCCCTAGAGACCCTCCATGGGCGGTAGTTAGCAAAAGAGAGAAATAAGAAAGAGAAAGTCAGAGAGTTAATGAAACTAGGCAGGTGGGGCCAGACCTTTGTAATGATTTTGGATTTGACTCAGTATAAAAAAGAGAGCTCTCTGGAGGGTTCTAAGCAGGGAAGTGACACATACTTTAAAAGGAATAACCCAACTGCTACATAGTAATAGATAATGCATGTTTCGGGGAGAGGGTAGTCAGGGAGAGTTAAAGGTAGAATTTTATCACAGGAAACCAGATGAGACATGATGATAACTTAGGTCTACAGGTAAAAAAACATGGTAAGAATGGTAAAAGGCAGACAAATAATTTGTCCTCATTGTATATTTTCTCAATAGCAAAAAGTAATAAAATAAAACAGATAATAGAACAATGGCCTCAACATATTTAAATATAATGGCCATTGTAGAATTCTATACAAGGTGAAATTATCTTTCAGAATTTAGATCAAATTAAACACATTTTCACACCAAAAAAAAGAGCCCAGAAATTTTATTAGCAGTAGAATTACACTAAAGAAACTTCTAAGAATGAACTTTACATAGAAAGAAAATAATCTGACAATAAAGGCCTCAGTTACAAGTGTTTAAAAAGTAACAACAGGCCCAAAATGGAGCAACTTGTACTAAGCCCCACGTCATCAAACCAAGACTTAATAACTAACAGTTGCAGCCTCTTCCAGGGATGTGACTTTAACCAGTTACTCTGGAATTTCCTGGTTAGTTCCAGTGAGATAATCTGCCTCATAGACAGGTGACATCCCCCCCCAAAAAGGTGACCTTGCTTGAAATAATAGTTTGTTAGAAACTTCTTTTTGCCCCCTTCTGTGTATAAAAGCCTTCCATTTTGTGCAGCTCCTCAGAGCTCCTTTCTGCTTGCTAGATGGGATGCTGCCCAATTCATGAATCGTTGAATAAAGCCAATTACATCTTCAAATTTACTCCATCAAATAATGATTTTTAACACAAGAATTAATGTTGAAAATGTAATCATGTTGGTCAAAGCTATTTGTGAGTATATGAAAATATCACATTTACATCTAATGCTTATACTTATGAATTATAGTAAGTCCCCTACATATGAATGAGTTCCATTCTGAGAGCTCATTCATAAGTCCAATTTGCTCGTAAGTCCAACAAAGTTAGCCTAGGTACCCAACTAATACAACGGCTATATACCATTGCTTTTATGCTTGCTTCCAAACATCCTGGGCTTGAAATAAAGATACTGTATTATTATACTGTATACAGTACTGTACAGTAAAATACACAAAAGCACAACCACTTGTAGAGGACGCATGCACGTGACAATGGAAGCCAGACACATGAAGTAGCTTACATGATTGGACATGCGAACGCACGTTTGCATCTTTGAAAGTTTGCAACTTGAAAGTTCATATGTAGGGGGCTTACTGTATTGCAGAAGTAAAGTAAAAACTATGTCAGGATAACGTATTGGAATTAAAGAATTCTGGATTTATTGTATAATTTGGAAAGTAATAATTAACATTTTAACATGTACTATTTTATAAAGTAGCCATTGTAAGATAAAAAATACAGTATATAATATCTAAAATAGTGTGACCCAAACTGCAAGAACTGATAAATTAGTTTCGCAAGGTAACATGATACAGGATTATCATACAGAAATCTGTTGCATTTCTTTACACTAATAATGAAATATCAGAAAGGGAAAGTTAAAAAAAAATCTCTTTGAAAATCATATAAAAAGAAAAATACTTAGGAATAAACCTGACCAAGGAGGTGAAAGACCTATATTCTGAGAACTATAAAGGAATTTGAAGATCATTCAAAGAAATGAAAAGATATGCCATGTTCTTGGATTGGAAGAATTAATATTGTTAAAATGGCCATACTGCCCAAAGCAATCTACAGATTTAATGCAGCCCCTATCAAATTACCAATGGCATTTTTCACAGAACCAGAACAAATAATCCTAAAATTTATATGGAACCATAAAAGACCCAGAATTGCCAAAGCAATCCTAAGGAAAAACAACAAAGCTGGAGGTGTAACTCTCCCAGACTTCAGACAATACTACAAGGCTACAGTCATCAAAACGGTGTGGTGTTGATACAAAAACAGACATATGGGTCAGTGGAACAGAATAGACAGCCCAGAAATAAACCCACACACCTATAGTCAATTAACCTCTGACAAACGAGGCGAGAATATAAAATGGGAAAAGGACAGTCTCTCTGCATGTGATGTTGGAGAAGTTTGACAGCTGCATGTAAATCAATAAAGTTAGAACACACCCTCACACCCTACACCAAAATAAATTCAAAATGGTTTAAAGACTTAAATATAAGACATCACAGAATAAAACTCCTTGAAGAGAACTTAGGCAAAATATTTTCTGACATAAATTGTACCAACGTTTTCTTAGGTCAGTCTCCCAAGGCAATAGAAATAAAAGCACAAATAAACAAACAGAACACAATCAAACTTGTAAGTTTTGCTCAGCAAAGGAAAACATAAACAAAATGAAAAGACAACCTATGGAATGGGAGGACATATTTGCAAACAATTCGGCTGACAAGGGATTACTTTCCAAAATATACAAACAGCTCGTACAATGCATAACAACAACAACAACAACAACAAATCCAAAAATGGGCAGAAGACCTAAATAGACATTTCTCCAAAGAAGACATACAGATAGCCAAAAGGCACATGAAAAGATGCTCAGCTTCACCAATTATCAGAGAAATGCAAATCAAAACTACAATGAGATATCACCTCACACCAGTCAGAATGGCCGTCATCAAAAAATTCTACAAATAATAAATGTTAGAGAGGGTATGAAGAAAAGGGCACCCTCCTACACTGTTGGTGAGAATATAAATTGGTGCAGCCACTATGGAAACTTGTATGGAGTTTCCTTAAAAAAATAAACAATAGAACTATCATATGACCAGCAATCCCACTCCTGGGCATGTAGCTGGAGGAAACTCTATTTGAAAAGATACATGCACTTCTGTGTTCATAGCAGCACTATTCACAACAGCCAAGACATGGAAGCAACCTAAATGTCCATCGACAGATGAATGGATAAAGAAGATGTACATATATACAATAAAATACTACTCAGCCACAAAAAAGAATGAAATAATTCCATTTGCAGCAACATGGGTGGACCTAGAGATTATCATACTAAGTGAAGTAAGCCAGACAGAAAAACACAAATATCATATGATATCGCTTATTTGTGAAGTCTGAAAAAAAAAATGATACAAACTAACTTATCTACAAAACAAATAGACCCACAGACCTAGAAAACAAACTTATGGTTACCATAAGGGATAACAGGGAGAGGAGTGGAGGGATAAATGAGGAATTTGAGATTAACATATACACACTACTATATATAAAATAGATAATCAACAAGGACACATTGTGTACCACAGGGAACTGTATTCAATATCTTGTAATAAACGATAATGGAAAAGAATATTAAAAAGAATATATACATATATATATATATATATATAACCAAATCACATTGTCAGAAAATAACACATTATAAATCAACTATACTTCAATCAAAAAAAATAAAATAGTTGTGTGAAATGGAATTAGAGTAGTATATAAGTGAAATCAATCCAAAATTGAAAAGTTACACTAAAACACACACACACACACACACACACACACACACACACACCCAAGTATATGCACCTACATGCTAACCAACAAAACAAATGTTGAAAATCAGATAAATAGAAAACATTAAATAAGTAAAATAAGATTGTAAGAATGAATCAATATATATGAAATTAAATGTGCCAAAGAAATAATCCAGGTTAAAACAAATCAATAAGTCAATTTAAAAATAAAGTTATATGCTTTTTTGCAAGGGGATAAGTTTTAGGCCCTAAGTAAATTAAAAAAAAAAACCCAAAAAACTTAGAATTTGAAATTAAAAGAGCATAAATTTATAAGCAAACCAAATATTTAAAATATCAATGATGTATTTGTGTTCATGTCAAACAAACAATATGTTAAATAGTAGTATTAAAGTCATCAGGATGATAAAAATCATACTGAGTATAAATTATAAATATGTATGCATCTAATAATAGCACCACATATATACAAATGTAACAATGTAGAAATGCTAAGAAGAAAAAACAACTTAAATCCAAGCCAGGAATATTAACAAGATGTTAAGAATTGATAAAGATATAGAAGATTTAAACTAAACAAGATCTTGATATAATGAGTATAGATAGAACATGACACCTAACAAATGTAGAATGTATATCATTTTCAAGCAAACATAGCATATCCATAAAAATTAATCAGCTACAAGGTAATAAAGCAAGTTTTATTATATTCCCAGAACCAGTATCCTAAAGAACACATTCTTGACCAGAACGCAATTAAGCTGGTGTTTGATATAAAGGGATTACTAAGGAACAACCACATCTGAAGTTAGGGAGAAATAAACTTACTCTTGTAAGTAACCCTTAGATGAAAGAAGAAATAATAAAGTTTAAAATAATATGACTGAATAGTAACAAAAATACTGCAGAGTGAAACTTCTCTGTTGAAGCTGAAGGGGTACTTTGCACAAAATAAAATACACTTAATTTAAAAATAAAGATAGTGACAGAAAATGCTGCAAAAAGAAGAAAGTGTTATAGCCGACAAGCCTACAAGTACAGGAAGGAAAATAAAAATCTTATTTATTGTCTAACCATCAGCGAGTGTGTGGAAGCCAGGAGAAATCTGGCTCCTTTCCCAGCTGAATATAAATGAAATTAAAGGAATTACAAGGCGCAGGTTACTGATCACCAATAGACTTGCGTGCAGTATCAATCACATGAGAAAATGTATAATTGCTCCTACTGGGATGCAAAATTATTCCAACCAACATGTTCCTGCTCTCAAAGATGAGAATTACGAAGAAAAATGGAAGAAGTTAAGCTAGCTCTCATGAGAAATAGAATGGTAGTCACTTAACTGAAGTTTTAAACCCAGCAGGAATCAACAAAATTCCTCCAAGTGAACTGCTTATACTTGTAAAATGGACTCACAAACCAGATGAAATGTTACCAAAATGTTCATTCAAGATTAACGGGTTTATAAATCAAGGGAAACACATTATTTTGCCATGGTACCCTTTATTTTACTAAGTCTATTTCTTAATTTTTTATCATGCCTTTTATCTAATGGATTTGAGATCATTTATTAGGTTACCATATAATATAATTAGGGAATCACATAAAACAGTTTGAAGTGCAAACATTGCAATGGGTGTTACAAGTCACCTGGATTGAGCTATTTATTATAATTGGGCTCTAAATTTGATTTATATCTTCATGGCACTAGAGTGTGGGCACCTTGAAGGCAGAACTAATGTAACATAACCTGTAGTTATTTTCCTAATTAGTAAAATATTTTCTTAAAGGAGTATTTAGTCCTTAATATGAATATTAGTCATACTATTCTTCCTCCTTACCTTTCTCACAGCCAAAAGTAACAAATAAAAATATTTGAATTACTGATTTTTGAAAATAAAATAAATGTCTTCATGATAAAAGTAAAAGTAACTGATAAAAGGACAGTGACAAATTGGAAATATACTTGCAATACGTGGCAAAAATATTAATTTCTGTGAGGAGAAAAACCGAATTTATAGGACACTAAGAATACAACTGGACATTAGACATGAAAACTTAACTTTGTTTATAATAAGATTAAATCTTACATTTTAAATTATTTTATCTAGAAAAGTGTGGGGAGGAAGAGTAGAAATGGGTGGAGATTGTAATAGGGGCGGGGCAGGCGTGAACCTACCCCCGTCCCTGCCTCGGCGACCTAATGGCAGCAGCAGTCCCCATGGGTCGTGGTGCACAGAGGCCTCAGCACCTGCAGTACACGGACACTGTCATCCAGGTAAGAGCTTCAAGCGGCTTCAGACTCTCTGCTCAAGTTTCAAAACTTGGTCCAGCTTTGATCAGTTGTCCACCCCAGGAAGAGGCCAGAGGTCAAGGTTCAGCTGCAAGGACTTTGCACATCATTACTTCAGGTCCGCCTCTGCGGTTGGGCTGTTCTCGTCAAAGGGCAGTTGTTGGCAGCTGGGAATTCACCTGACTGGTATTTGCTACAAATGATTCTCTCCAGTTTAAAGGAAAAGCCTGAGGGCCGGCAGGGTCCTGGGCGCCTGGCTCCCTCAGTGATGAAGGCTGGGCAGGGTCTGGGGACCTGGCCTGGAGGGCACTGCCACCTGAGATCTGCTTCTTCAAGCAGGCCTGGGCACTGGTGGGAGAACCCAGACTGGTTGATGGACGGACACTCCCGGGCAGGGTAACCAGCCTGCACACAGAGCCCCTCCTCTTGGCCAGGACCTGGACTCTGGAGAGCAAGAGTTGAACCTTGGGACCTTGCCCTTTCTTGTCAGTACAGAGAGTAACATTTGTTTTGGTGGAGGCTTACAGGAACATCGTGACCTGACCATGACCTGACCTCAAGAAAAAAGGATCTGACCTTAGAAGTTTGAAGCAACTAACCACACCCCTCCCTTACCTTTCCCATGAAAGGGCTTTGCTGAAAGCTTTTGGGGAGTTCAGGGTTTTCTAAGGCATGAGCCGCCCATCTCCTCACATGGCCCTGCAGTAAACCTTTCTCTGCTCCAATGCTCCAAACTCGACATGTTGGTATTGTTTGGCCTCACTGTTTGTCAGGCACATGGACTTGCGTTCAGCAACAGGATGATATTTCAGTGAAGAATAGAACCTCTTTTTATTCTCAACGTGTTACCTTTGTCCATCTTCACCCTGAAATGTGCACTATCAACTGTATTTGGGGGGGCAGATCATTTTCTCCCATATAAATTATTTTCTTAATGAGAGAGTAAATTGTGCGCCTGAGATTCAACTTCGGAAATAAAATGTTTACTCTGAAGAGCCAAACTTGTCCTTGGAAACACACTTTGTAGACAACAGCAGTTGGACCCATCCTGTGCAGAGTCCAGTTCATTCTGAAAGTTCTGTTGTGACCTGTCACTATGGTAATATGATAATGCACATCTTGGCATTCCATTCCAACTGCCAGTCTGTGAACTGAGAGGTTCACATACGGTGACAGATGAGAAGCTCTCACTTTCACCCCTTGAGACTTTGAAAATGGACAATCTGAATTGTTCTCGAGGTAGGTTCATATTCATCCTCTGAAGGCTGTTCCTTCAAATGTGCTGGTTAACTTTTACTGATATATGTTCCTCATCTTTTTTGTTTTCTTTTTTGATTTCTACCACATTTATCTACAGTTATAAATATATTTTATAGTTTGTTATATTACTTAAGTTATATTTTTGATTCTTCTATCAAGCCAGCTGCCTTAAATATTTTCCTAAGTTTAGAAAAAACATACTGTCTCCAAATGCCAATTTTGTACACACTCTACCAGAGAACAGATAAAGGGAACTCACTCATTATGCTTTTACTGAAGCAGGAGAATCTTCATATCTCCTCAGCAATGGTCATTATAGGAGGAAAGGGGAATTACAGCTCAGCTCTTCTAAATGTAGCTGTCAATCTGAAACCAAATATTCAAGGTCTAACTCCAGAGAGTTTTATAAAGGAAAGAACCTGGGATTCACTGGTTGGATTTCCATGGGTTGCTGTGGACAAGATCACTGGCTGTTTGGCGGCTGCCAGGGAGTTTGGTGAGAAGGGCCAGTGCCATCACATTAGTGGAATGAACATTTGGTCACTGAGGGAAGGAGGGTCTGTCTGGTGATTCTCAAGGAGAATCCTGGGGTGGGGTCTCCAGCCTCTGAGTATGGAGATGACTTTCAAAAAGAATGTGGGATTCTATTGCCTTCCACTACAGGGTCTAGAAAATGATGAGTTTATAGAGCCGGAATATTAGTGAGGAAAGACTTGAACGCTTGCCCATTCTTAGCAAGCCCTTGGTCCAGGCTGCTCGAATGGGTGCTCAGATCAATTGTCAGTGAGACTTTGAGCATCACAGACTTAACTAAGCCACCAAAGCCCAGCAGAGATGGCCACCTCCCCAGTTAATTCATGATAACTATTCATCCAAACTTGGTCAATTGAAGGGAAGTTGATTCTTGGTAGAGCCATCATGTGGCCTTTTGCTTAGAGGTTTTGAGCTCTGAGGCAACCTAGGAATGTAACAGACCACTGGTCACTCAGCATGGTGAGCTGGTCATTGTGAAGGATGCTTGTGAGATAGTTGACGGTATGAAGAGGCTGGGGAGAACGGACACAGTTGGAATTCCTGTGGTCCTTCAGGGGAGCTTTGTTGGTAAGAAACTGATGTATTTTGAATGAGGGATTGAAATATAGAGACGAAAAGTAGGGTAAGGATTTGGGTTCTTTTCTAGGCTCAGGCAGCTCCTCCAGGGCATCAGCTCTCACCCACAGAAAACTTGGGGCAGGAGAATTTGAGAGAGAGAGTGAGGGGAACTCCTGGCTCAGGGATCCAGGGGTCTGTCCTGTCCCAGATCCATCATTCATCATGGTTGTGACTCTTGGACAGTCACTTATCTCTAAATTTCCACACCCTCCACCATAACATATGGGTTACAGCCCCCACTTTGCCCTCCCCTTCACCCCCAACAGGGCTGGGTGTCAGACATGATAATGGATATTCTCCATGAGCTGTAAAGCATTGTTCCCATGAAAAAGCTGAAGAGTAAGCTTGAATCCCCCCTTTACTTGGAGCCGTCAAATCCCTTCTCTGCTTTCAACAGCTACCAAATGTCCAGCTTCTTCTTGCCATCATTCAGGATTGAACACTTAAAGCGCATTTGTGAAGCACCGGTCCTTTATTTTTCAAACATTTTACCTATATTCAATCATTTTTGGACACATGACATAATGCTAAACTTAGGCCATATTAACATTCCTACATCTCAGAACAGGGAACTAAGGCAAAGAGGGATCTACATATCTTTCCCAAGTACATGCTTCTTCTAAACGGGATTTGAATCCAGTCCATCAGTCATGGTCCCAATGGTTTGCTGACTTTCTAGACATTCTCAGTTAAATAAAGATATTTGCCCACAAAACCTGTCTGTTGGGTGTTTTCACTGCATACCAAAGTACAAGATCTTCCTAAGTCCAACTTTGATTCAGGAGGCTCTGCTGGGCAGCTGGTGAGGAAAGGGACCAAAGGATTGAACTGTGAATAAATTATTGCTAATTTCCCCATGGTCTTCTGCCAGCAAGATGTCAATAGTTGTCTCTATTGTAATGCATTTCCCAGGATGCTGCTCCCAGAATGCGAGAAGAAGAAACACTCATCAGAGGTCAAGAATATCAACCCCAGGCTGGCTGAAAAAGATCCGCAGCCGGCCACATTTTAGGATGCACCCTATAAATGACCCAGCTGAAGGTACTGTGGAAAATGTCTCATTAGGTTCACTCAAGAATAATAGTTCTAGTTGATTCAGTGCCTCATATTTAAGAAAAAGCTATGAAATATTAAGCAGTATTCTTCTTTTATTCCATGTGTTCAAATTGAAACTTACTAAGCCAGCTGGTACTGTTTTAACCATGGAAGTAAACATGCATTTAAAATTCAACATTTGGTTCATGTTTAAGAGGGAAGATGGTCTCTAGTTATGGTTTAGACATTAGCTGATTTTTGAACGTTAGCAACAACACATCCCTCCCTGAAACCATGTTTTGAGATTTCTTTAAATTATTAGACATTATTTAGAACAGGATGATATTGACATAAAAGTTGTACATGCAATACAGAAAATACCTGTATCCTATCACTCCAGTTTCAGCTATTAATAATATATAGCATAGGTGAAGTACATTTGTTACAATTAGTGAAACAATGTAAGTATATTTTTACTAATGAAAAGTCCATAGTTCACCTAAGAGTCACACCTTGTGTTGTTATATTCAATGATATTTGAAATATGTACAATATTATTTGTCACCATTATGGTGCCATACAGAAATGTGTACACTAATGTTCATAGTAGCATTATTCTTAGTAGCCAAAAGATAGAAACAATCCAAAGTCCGTGAGGTGATGAATGGATAAATAAAATGTGATATATACACAGAATGGAATAATTTTCAACCATAAAAAGGAATTAAAGATTGACTTATGCTACAAAATGAATGATCCAAATAATATAAAAAAATATATTATTGTTAGTGAAATAAGGCAGGCGCAGAAAGACAAATATTATATGATTCCACTTGTATGAGGTACCTAGTGTAGGCAAACTCACAGACACCGGAAGTAGAAATTACCAAGGTCAGGAGGCAGGAGTCAGGTGGATTATGATTTAATGGGTACGGAGGTTATGTTGAAATGATGAAAAAGATTAAGATGTAGATTGTGTTGATGGGTACACAGCATTGTGAAAGTAAGAAATGCTAGTGAACTGTATACTTAAAACTTATGAAAAGCATAAATATGTATATTTCATCACAATAAAATAAGTCAAAAATCCAACAGAATGGACGATGAATGAAGGAGCAACATATTTGATTAGAAGGAAGCTGAAATAGTCTTGTAACATTTCAAGAAGAAGGGGGATTTGGAGGGACTTTGAAATGGGCAGAGGGGCCGTGGGACTCTATACTGAAACATAGTGCAATGTTAGTGTTTAAGCTTTTTCAGACTGACACTTTCAAATTGATTAGGTTCCCTACAGCTAGAAAGCTAAAGTTTGTCTTCCTCATTTCTAAAATGTTCCTCCCCTTTGCCTTCCTCCACCCACCAGGGAGGTTTGTCCAACAGCACCTCAGTCCACACTCAGTAACCACCTGCATCCATACACTCCCACCCTGTGTCCACATTAACGAGGCTCTCTGAGTAATTCCTGAGCAGCATCACCAGTGTCCTGACACTTACTCTGTGTCCTCCTAGAGCCCCCTGAGGACCTGTTGGAGAAACGGCCCTATGTGAGGACAATTAAAGTGGCTCCTGCTACCTCCAGGGTAAGCTCCCCTTATTTATCAGAGATTAAAAGTTTGCTTCATTTCTTTCTTTTCCAATTGATTTCAGATATGAAGATCTACAATGTTCAAGACAGCTGATGTATACAATTTTGCTTGGTTGGATGAATGCTGATTGAAGGTCTTTCCCAACAGATAACTCATTCAAAAGGCCATTTAAAAAATGGCAACATCAGTTAGAAACTGTATAGTCAGACACACTTTCCTGAGCAGAAAATTTCCCTCCTTGAAATAGACTTTTGTATTTGCTCCTCAAAGTGGACCTGAGAGATCTTCCAGGCAAAGCTCCAGCCTTTCCCACAGCTGTCTTCTCTGGTTTCTTTTGGGGCCATTGACTCAACAACAGTTTCCCATTTGGTTTTCTGAGGACAAAAAAAGAGATGAAATACCTGTGTCCACAGAGCACAGGATGCTGAGATCCTTACACTGTTTTCTCTTCTCTAATCACAGGTGGATTGGACAGCAAACAAAAACGGTATGTATTCAGAGTTCACCCCTGTGCTGAGGAACAATCTAGATGATGAAGAAGGTGGGACTCTCTTGCTGGCTTTGCTTGGAGAGACACCCTGATTCAGGGTCCCTACAGGGATGAGGGCTGGGGGTGTAGAGCTAGAGAGTGATTTCCCAGTAAAGAGCCATGCCCAAGTTCTATGGTCCTGGAAGTAACTGCATCATTGAGATGATGTGGGTTTGTGTGTATCAGGGTTGGGGTGGGGTCCATGTGTGAGCCTATGTGGTGTGATTGTGAACCTGCATGCGTGAGCGTGTGTGTGTTTCCTGAGGAGATATTTCCCTCTTACACAGCACAATTCACCTGTTAACAAAGCTCATCACCACTGCACACTGTCTGTGCACTACCTTGTTCTTCCCTCAACACAGCTGTTGCCCAGATTTGGTTAATATTCCTTTTCCTCAGAAGGAGATGGTGCAGAGATAAATGTTCTAAGCTCTTGACCTCCTAAGTGGAAAAGCCAAACTGAGAACCCAGGGGTGGGTCCCAATGTGGGTGCTCTGGATCCCTGACCTGCACTTACCACTCAGCCAAGGGATCCTCAGTCATGGAGCAAGGGAGTCCCTGCATCCGTATCCTTGGCTGGAAGTCCTAGCATCTGCAAAGGTCCAGACCTTGCCCATCAGGTGGCCTTAGTGGTCACAGAATCCAGGGCAGCTATGGGTGGGCTTATCAGTTGACTTTGGCACAGTCAGTAATGTGAAATTCACCTCAGGACCTGCATTCTCCTGGTCAGCTCACAGATTCTGAGAGGTGTGAGACCCCATGTATACAGTACAGGTCATATCTGTCAGTGCTGGTGTCATTGCTTAAACAAGGCCAAAAGCAGATAAGAATCAGGGAGCTATTCTATTGTATTGGATAACATTACCATAAGCCTTAGCATCGGTCAATTCCTGTAGCCCACACCCAAGGACTCAAAGTGGAACCTGACTGTTAGCCTGTACACTTCTCCTGCACAGCTGGGTTAGAGACAGGCTGTGCTCAGTCCGGGCTCCCTCTTCATAACGAAGTGTCCCACTTATGGAACAGCTCCCTAGAGTATGGACAGCCCCTGACTCAGTGGGCATACGTACATTGTATAGAAAACAAAGACTGGGAGAAAAATATGATACGATTGATAGTGGCTGTATCTAAATGGTAGGATTTCAGTTTTGTCAAATCTTGTGTATTTGATTTTCTTTAAGACAAGTGATTAGTGAATGAATATAGCATATTTTGTCTAGGATTGAATTCAGTCCTTTAAGGAGGTTGCTGTTAATCAAGTATAAAATATCATACAACAGAAGACATGATAAATGCAGTAGCTGGCATTGTGGATGCTGAGGAAAGAGTGATCTGGGAAGAATCAAGAGACAGTGGCAATTTAGCAGAAGCTCAAAAGAGGCAGGATGGGTCATGGGTCTGTGTCATTGAAACAGAGCATGCATTTTAGTGTTTACCATTTTTTAGATCGACCCTTCCCTTCTGATTAGGCTCCCCTTAGCTAGAAAGCCAAAGCTCTGTTTTCATTTCCTTCCTCTTGTCCTTTGCCTTCCGTCTCCCCCCAAAGAGGATGGCCCAACACCAGCTCAGCCCACACTTACTAACCTCCCACATCCATACACACCACCCCATGTCCTCATCGAGAAGAAAGACCCTGAGTAATTCCTGAGCCGCATCACTAGTGTCCTGACAGTTACTCTGTGTCCCTCCAGGTCTCCCTGAGGATGTGGCGGATGACCTGCACCATGATAGGACAGGAGAAAAGCCTCCGTGGATCATCAAGGTAAGCTGGATTTTTTCTGGTCTGAGATAGAAATATTGCTTTATTTCTCTTTCAATAGAATTAAGTTATGAATATTTGAGGGTATTCCTTCCAGATACATACAATACCCTTGGTTGGGAGAATGTGGAGTGAGAGTCTATTACCAACTCATGGTGCCTGATTCCACAGGACATTACAATTGACAGCATCCATTACAGCCTGTAGAGTACGGAGCTCTTTCTGCTGCAGCGATTTTTCCTCTAGGAAAAGAAATCTGTAATTTCCAACCTAAATGGACTTGGAAGTTCCATCCTCCCAGCAAAGTTCTTGCCTTTCATCCTGAGTAGGTTTGCTCTGATAACCGTTGCTGGGTTCCCTGGACCACTGTTTCTTATGAGGTTTTCTACTGTCAGCAAATGAACAAAAGACCTGAGCATCACTGTGATCTTATCCTCATAGTGTTTTCTCTTCTGTAATTGCAGGTGGCCTTCCCAGAATGTGAAAACGGTATGTATTCTGGAATCAGTCACTTGGGGAGGAAGAACTTTGAAGATGACAAAGTGGGACATTCTTGCTGGTTTTAGTGTAGAGGGCAAACTGATTCCAAATTTGTGCTGGGAATGAGAGTAGGGGTCCTGGTGATAGAAAGTGATTTACAAGTAATGTGACCAATTACTATAGTCCCAGGAAGAAGCTGTATTACGGTTAGGTGGTGTAGGTTTGTGTGCATGAGACTGGGTGTGTCTGTATGTGAAATGAGTGGTATGATTCTGTGTGTGTATGTGAACTTTTTGTGTTGTGTTTCCCTTGATTTATGTTCCCCTAAAGTTTTGAAATGTCCAGGCAGTCCTGTTGGCTACATTCACCTTGTTGTACAGCATGTGTCTAGAACTTTTCCATTTTGCAAATAACACATTCTAACCTTGAACAGAGACTTCCCATGTCAACCTCCTGCCAGCTCTTGGAACCACCCTTCCACTCTCTGATTCTCGGAGTTTTCTTTCAGTTTTTGACCTTCTGTGACTGGCTTATTTCACTCTTACAAATGTCCTCCAAGTTCTTTCGTGTTGCTGCAAATGGCAGGATTTCCTTCTTTTTCAAAGCCTGAATGACATTCCACTCTATGTATACACCACATTTTCTTTATTAATTCATCTTCCCATGGACACTAGGCAGTTTTCCTATGTTGTGTATTGTGTATAATGCTGCAATGGACATGAGATTGTAGATATCTCTTGGACATTCTTGTTTTATCTCCTTGGTATATAAACCTAAATGAGTGATTGCTAGATTTTATGATAGTTCTCTTAATAATTTTTGGGGGAACTCCATTCTGTTTTCCATAATGGCTACACCATTTTACATTACTCCAGGGTACAAAACAGGGTACAGAAGTTCCACTTCTTCACATCTTTGCCAGCATCCATTAATTTTCTTTCTTTCTTTCTTTCTTTTTTTTTTTTTTTTTGCAGTACACGAGCCTCTCATTGTTGTGGGCTCTCCCGTTGCGGAGCACAGGCTCCAAACGCACAGGCTCAGCGGCCATGGCTCATGGGCCCAGCCGCTCAGTGGCATGTGGGACCCTCCCAGACCAGGGCACGAACACGTGTCCCCTGCTTCGGCAGGCGGACTCTCAACCACTGTGCCACCAGGGAAGCCCTAATTGTCTTTTTATAATACACATCCTAACAGGTGTGAGTGATATCTCCTTGTGCCTTGATTTCCATTTCCCTGATGCTTAGCGATGTTGAGCAAATTTTCATATGTAGATTGACCACCTGTATGTCTTTATGGAGAAATGCCTAGTGAAGCTTTTTACCCATTTTGAAACTCAGTTATTTGCCCGCTGTTTTTCTGAAATTGACTTGTAGTAGTTTCTTATATATTCTGGATATTGGTCCCTTATTCAGATACAAGGTTTACACATATTTCCTCCCATCCTTTAGGTTGCCTTTTCATTCTGTTGATTGTTGAAGAGACTATCCTTTCTTCACTTGCTAATCTTAGAACCTTGGCCAAGATCAGTTGGCCATATATATGGGCGTTTATTTGGGGTCTCTCTATTATATTTCATTGGTCTATCTCACTGTCTTGATGCCAGTAGCAGACTGTTTTTAGTACTGTGGCATTGATATGTGTTTTGAGTTCAGGAAGTGTTCATCTCCATCATTGCTCTTTGCTCTCAAGATTGTTTTATCTACTTGGGTGCGGTTCCATATGTATTTTAGGATTCTGTCTACTTCTATAATAATGACATGGAATTTTGTGGGTTGTTGCGATATATGTGTACATCACTTTATGTAGTATAGAAATGCCAACAGTATTTAATAATCCAGTCTATGAACATGGTATGTCATTCCAATTACTTGTCTCTTCTTTAAATTCTTTCCGCAATGTCCTGTAGTTTTCAGTATACAAATTTTTCACCTCCAACGGGGCCTTTTCCACTGCCTTCCTCAGGTCTTCTAGAGTCAGGGGTGAGAAGGATGGACTCATGGAGAGAGTGAAATCCCTCCCTCCCCTCTGCACCTACTCTCTGATTATGTCTAATACAGGTGTACTGGGCCATGCCCTTCACCTCTGTCTACAAGTGGGCCCCTTGCTGCGAATTCCTCTTGGATCTGAGTGTTGAATGTACTATTTCAGTGTCCACAAGGACTCTCCCAATGCCTGGCGTGTGTCCAAGAGCCCAAGATATACCTATATATGAATGACCAGATCAGGCCATCAAATTTTTTGCAGGAAAGAACAACCAGGAGAGGGGTGGCTGGTTCCCTCTTTCTCATCTTTGGATTGCTTAGAGCTGAGCTTTCCAGTGTGGTAGCCACTAACCAAATGTGTCTATTTATAATTAATTTAGTTCAAACAATAATTAACTCATTCTATTAAAAAATGCAAAAAACACACAATTGCTTGGTCACACTAGCCATGTTTCAAGTATGTCTGTAACATCTGGAATTTCAGGTTGGTAAGGTTGACGGTGAAAGCTATAAATGGGTCTATAGAAGTGAGGGTTCGAAAGGTGATTTTCTCAGCATCTCTCCCTCATTTGAAATTTTCAACTGTGATCAAGATCTTATGGAAGTACTCTGTCTGCACAGAGCACAGGGGAGGTCTGAGAACCTGGAGGGAAGACCAGGGTGATGCTGTGTGAGCCAGCAAGTCGAGTAGAAGAAATGGGTGGGTCAACTTGTATAATAACTTTATGCTCATGGTTGTGTTTGTACAGAATGCATTTTGGAGAGCATACATAGCAGTGATGCTGATGACGATTCACATAGCGAACAACTCTCAGGATCTAAAGTGAGACAATTCCTAGAACACTTGGGTTCCACCCACTTCTTTAGAAACTAAGGAAGGTGAATATGAAATCAGGAAGCAGAAGGAAATATGTGTAGAATTCTGATTTGTTCTTTCCAAATTTTAATGATATAATAGAGTTATTGTATCCATGTCCTTTGACTGTACTGTGCTTATAGTCATCTTTTCTTGCTTTGCCATTCAGAAATTTGTTTTCTCAGAAGACTACTCTTTCATTGCTTTTTCACTGCCAAAGATGAAAGGTTCGTTTATGTTTGGTACCTGGAGGGTATTTTGCACCAGGGATTTTGGTTTCCTTTTTACATTCACGTATGATGGCCATATCCTAGTGGGAACAAAAGTCTCATAGTCACTTGACACTGGAGAACAAGTTCTTATAGTGAGTGTCAGGTGGTGGATGAGACTTGAACTCTCTCCCTCTACACTTTCAGGACTTGTAGCTTCACCTTACTTTTGTCCTCACTGTTTATTCCTCATGGAAAGCGCGCTCCCAGAGATGGATGAGTCACACAACACATGCTTTGGGATCACTGCATGTGCTCAGTCTCCTCATTTCAGCCTCAGCACCTCCCAAGGCTGATGTGCTGACATGCTTCCATTTGAGAGGGCTCCACGTCCAGCTGCCCCGAAAGACCCTTCATGGCCGGCAGGAATTCTAGAGGGCTGTGTGAAGGGGCTGCTGGGCTCGCTTCACACACTGGCTCTCACAGCCCTGCTGACCTTGTCTCCTGGGGTTGACTAGGCCCAGGACAGAGACTCAGTGCAGCAGGACCCAGGGTCACTCCTCTTCTTACAACCCACTGCTCCATCTGGACAGCCCTGCCCCTGCTCCCCACACTCCAGTCCTGCCTACCCTCGGACCTTTCCTCAGGCCTGCCTTGGTCTTATCCTTCCCAGTTCTTCCAAGGCTGGGGTAAACCCTGGCAGGTGCTGTGTGTTTATGAGGCTTCCGCTGCTGTAGAACTTTTGTTTCAGTATTCCAGACTAAGGGAATTGGTTCAAGTTATTTTTAACTCTAATATTGCTTTCATCCTCTCTAAGGGGCTAAGAGACTTACGGAGTTGTTTTGAAGTACCTAAGGTTAGTTCAGGCACAGGACGCTTACTTGTTTTGTGAAGTTGGTTGCATATCTAGGCTACTTTGGAGAATGCTGCAATGAACCTAAGTTCACCTCATTGTGATACTGATTTAATTTCCTTTGGATATATACCCAGAACTGTGATTGCTGAATCATATGATATTTCTGTTTATAATTTTATAAGGAACCCCCATACTCTTTTTCATAATAGCGGCACCATTTTACATTCCCACCAGCAGTGTACAAAGTTTCCAATTCCCCACATCTTGGCCTTAAACTGTTAATTTTTTTCTTTATAATACACAGCCTAACAGGTATGAGGTGTTGATTTGCATTGCCCTGATGATTAGTGAGGTTGAGAACCTTTTCCTATATTTGTTAGCCATTTGTATGTCTTTTTCAGGAAATGTCTTATTTAAGTCTTTGCACATTTCTGAACCCAGTTATTTACCCTTTTTAATTTTTTAACGTATTTTGCATTTGAGTTGTAGTGTTTTTCTTAGATGTTTTGGACATTAGCTCCTTTTCTGATATATGTTTGTAATCTTTCTGTAAGTTATATTTTCATCCTATTGACTGTTGAAAAAACTATACTTTCCCTATTTGTTGTCTTAGAAGGTTGGTGAATTTCATTTGGCCATGTATCTATGAGTTTTCCTGGGGATCATTTATTCTGGTCTTTAGGCCTATGTATCTGTTTCTATGCCAGTACCATACAGTTTTGATTCCTGTGGCTTTGTAATGTGTTTTGAAGTCAGGAAGTGAGAAGCCTCCATCTATGTTCTTTGTTCTCAGGATTGTTTTGTCTGTTTGGAGTCCTTAGTAGTTGCATATGTATTTTAGGATTTTTTTTTCTTTTACCTTGAAAATGACATTGGGATTTTTATAGGTATTACGATGAATTAATACTTACCTTCGGGTAGTGTAGAAATGTCAACAATAATAAGTCTCCAGTCTATGAATATGATATGTCATTTCAACTATTTGTTCCTTGTTTAATTCTTTTGGCAGTGGTTTGTAGTTTTCAGTGTACAGGCCATTTACTTTGTAAGCGCATTTTGTCCCTTCCTTCCCTGGATTTTTCAGAGGCAGTGGTGAGAAGGATGGCCTCATGAAGTGAGTGAATGTCCCTCCCTCCCTTCTGCACCTGCTCGCTGATTATGTCTAGCACAGGTGCACTGGGCCATGCTCATTACCTCTCCCCTCAAGTGGAACACCTTTTGGGAATTCCTCTACGATCTGGGTGTTGACATTACTGTTTCAGTGTCCCCAAGGTCTCATGAGTGCCTGGCAAGTGTGCATGAGCCTAGGAAACACCTACAAATGAATCATCAAATCTGGCCAGCAAACTGCCCTGCAGAAGGTGTTGGGCTGCACCTCTCACGCCTGCAAACCCTGTACTTGCTCAGCCTCAGGGCTAAAGAAAGAGCCCGGAGTCAGGGACAGAGACATTAATGGTTTAATAGATGGTAGATCTTTCACGTCAGAAGCAAAGTGGTCCTGGAGAGACATCCCACTGTAGATAGCCGATGGCAGGCAGAACGCAGCAGCAGCAGTTGCAGCATTCTTCACTCTGGGCGGAATAGGCAGACTACCAGTTAAAGGGGGAATTGACTGCAGATGTGCTCATCATTTACCAGGTAAACCAGCAGAGGGACAGATCCCTCTTATCCCCTTGGGCTAAGTACCTTCACCGGGCAGAGGTTTTTCCTTTGGTAAACCATCAGCAAACAGCCATCTTGAATGGGTAGACCATACAGAGGGGAATAACCAGGGGAGCGGTGGTAACATCCTCCATATATTTTATATATATGTATATTCATATATATATATATGGAGAGAGATAGAGAGCGAGAGGGATGTGTATTACAGTGTGGTAGCCACTAGCTAGATGTGCCTATTATAATTTATTTAATTCAATCAATGATTAACTCAGTGTATTAAAATAAAACAAAATAAAATATCCAATTACTCAGTCACATTAGTCACATTTTAAATGTATCCATAAGAATTGTAAATTCATGTTCGTGTTTCTACAGAATCGACTCTGGATAGCTTTTGTGGCCATGATAAGGAAAAGGATACAGGTAGGAACAACACTTAGGTAGGATCTAATGGCAGAGGGTTCCTGGAACTTTAGGGTTATATCTCCTGCTTTGGAGACTGAGGAAGGTGGATATGAAATCAGAAACAAGAATAAAATATGTGCAGAGTTCTGACTTGTTTTTTTCATATTTTAATGATACAATAGAGAGCAATTGTGTCCTTAGACGTGACTGTGCTCTATAATCACCTTTTCTTGATTTGCTCATCAAAAATGATCTTTTGCACATGAGCTGCTCTTTCTTGTGCTTGTCACTGCCTAATATGGAAGTTTGTTTTCTGCTTAGCACATCTAGGGTATTGTGCACAGGAGAGTTTGTTTTCTTTTGCATATTGACCTATGAGGGACAGAACCTGTGGGTCAAAACTCATGGGCCCTTGAAACTTGAGACCAAGTTCTTCTAGAAAGGGTGAGGTGGTGGATGAGAAGTGAACTGTCTCCCTCTGCACTTTCAGGGCTTGTGGCTTCACCTCATATTTTGTGCTCACTGTTAGTTCCTCTTGTAAAGGACAGTCCCAGAGATGGATGAGTCACAGAACTCGTGCTCTGGGATCACTGCATGTGCTCAGTCTCCTTGAGCTTATCTCAGCCTCAAAACTTCCCCAAGGCTGATGTGCTGACATGCTTCCATTTGAGAGGGGTCCACGTCTAGCTGCCCCTAGAGACCCTCCATGGGCGGTAGTTAGCAAAAGAGAGAAATAAGAAAGAGAAAGTCAGAGAGTTAATGAAACTAGGCAGGTGGGGCCAGACCTTTGTAATGATTTTGGATTTGACTCAGTATAAAAAAGAGAGCTCTCTGGAGGGTTCTAAGCAGGGAAGTGACACATACTTTAAAAGGAATAACCCAACTGCTACATAGTAATAGATAATGCATGTTTCGGGGAGAGGGTAGTCAGGGAGAGTTAAAGGTAGAATTTTATCACAGGAAACCAGATGAGACATGATGATAACTTAGGTCTACAGGTAAAAAAACATGGTAAGAATGGTAAAAGGCAGACAAATAATTTGTCCTCATTGTATATTTTCTCAATAGCAAAAAGTAATAAAATAAAACAGATAATAGAACAATGGCCTCAACATATTTAAATATAATGGCCATTGTAGAATTCTATACAAGGTGAAATTATCTTTCAGAATTTAGATCAAATTAAACACATTTTCACACCAAAAAAAAGAGCCCAGAAATTTTATTAGCAGTAGAATTACACTAAAGAAACTTCTAAGAATGAACTTTACATAGAAAGAAAATAATCTGACAATAAAGGCCTCAGTTACAAGTGTTTAAAAAGTAACAACAGGCCCAAAATGGAGCAACTTGTACTAAGCCCCACGTCATCAAACCAAGACTTAATAACTAACAGTTGCAGCCTCTTCCAGGGATGTGACTTTAACCAGTTACTCTGGAATTTCCTGGTTAGTTCCAGTGAGATAATCTGCCTCATAGACAGGTGACATCCCCCCCCCAAAAAGGTGACCTTGCTTGAAATAATAGTTTGTTAGAAACTTCTTTTTGCCCCCTTCTGTGTATAAAAGCCTTCCATTTTGTGCAGCTCCTCAGAGCTCCTTTCTGCTTGCTAGATGGGATGCTGCCCAATTCATGAATCGTTGAATAAAGCCAATTACATCTTCAAATTTACTCCATCAAATAATGATTTTTAACACAAGAATTAATGTTGAAAATGTAATCATGTTGGTCAAAGCTATTTGTGAGTATATGAAAATATCACATTTACATCTAATGCTTATACTTATGAATTATAGTAAGTCCCCTACATATGAATGAGTTCCATTCTGAGAGCTCATTCATAAGTCCAATTTGCTCGTAAGTCCAACAAATTTAGCCTAGGTACCCAACTAATACAACGTCTATATACCATTGCTTTTATGCTTGCTTCCAAACATCCTGGGCTTGAAATAAAGATACTGTATTATTATACTGTATACAGTACTGTACAGTAAAATACACAAAAGCACAACCACTTGTAGAGGACGCATGCACGTGACAATGGAAGCCAGACACATGAAGTAGCTTACATGATTGGACATGCGAACGCACGTTTGCATCTTTGAAAGTTTGCAACTTGAAAGTTCATATGTAGGGGGCTTACTGTATTGCAGAAGTAAAGTAAAAACTATGTCAGGATAACGTATTGGAATTAAAGAATTCTGGATTTATTGTATAATTTGGAAAGTAATAATTAACATTTTAACATGTACTATTTTATAAAGTAGCCATTGTAAGATAAAAAATACAGTATATAATATCTAAAATAGTGTGACCCAAACTGCAAGAACTGATAAATTAGTTTCGCAAGGTAACATGATACAGGATTATCATACAGAAATCTGTTGCATTTCTTTACACTAATAATGAAATATCAGAAAGGGAAAGTTAAAAAAAAATCTCTTTGAAAATCATATAAAAAGAAAAATACTTAGGAATAAACCTGACCAAGGAGGTGAAAGACCTATATTCTGAGAACTATAAAGGAATTTGAAGATCATTCAAAGAAATGAAAAGATATGCCATGTTCTTGGATTGGAAGAATTAATATTGTTAAAATGGCCATACTGCCCAAAGCAATCTACAGATTTAATGCAGCCCCTATCAAATTACCAATGGCATTTTTCACAGAACCAGAACAAATAATCCTAAAATTTATATGGAACCATAAAAGACCCAGAATTGCCAAAGCAATCCTAAGGAAAAACAACAAAGCTGGAGGTGTAACTCTCCCAGACTTCAGACAATACTACAAGGCTACAGTCATCAAAACGGTGTGGTGTTGATACAAAAACAGACATATGGGTCAGTGGAACAGAATAGACAGCCCAGAAATAAACCCACACACCTATAGTCAATTAACCTCTGACAAACGAGGCGAGAATATAAAATGGGAAAAGGACAGTCTCTCTGCATGTGATGTTGGAGAAGTTTGACAGCTGCATGTAAATCAATAAAGTTAGAACACACCCTCACACCCTACACCAAAATAAATTCAAAATGGTTTAAAGACTTAAATATAAGACATCACAGAATAAAACTCCTTGAAGAGAACTTAGGCAAAATATTTTCTGACATAAATTGTACCAACGTTTTCTTAGGTCAGTCTCCCAAGGCAATAGAAATAAAAGCACAAATAAACAAACAGAACACAATCAAACTTGTAAGTTTTGCTCAGCAAAGGAAAACATAAACAAAATGAAAAGACAACCTATGGAATGGGAGGACATATTTGCAAACAATTCGGCTGACAAGGGATTACTTTCCAAAATATACAAACAGCTCGTACAATGCATAACAACAACAACAACAACAACAAATCCAAAAATGGGCAGAAGACCTAAATAGACATTTCTCCAAAGAAGACATACAGATAGCCAAAAGGCACATGAAAAGATGCTCAGCTTCACCAATTATCAGAGAAATGCAAATCAAAACTACAATGAGATATCACCTCACACCAGTCAGAATGGCCGTCATCAAAAAATTCTACAAATAATAAATGTTAGAGAGGGTATGAAGAAAAGGGCACCCTCCTACACTGTTGGTGAGAATATAAATTGGTGCAGCCACTATGGAAACTTGTATGGAGTTTCCTTAAAAAAATAAACAATAGAACTATCATATGACCAGCAATCCCACTCCTGGGCATGTAGCTGGAGGAAACTCTATTTGAAAAGATACATGCACTTCTGTGTTCATAGCAGCACTATTCACAACAGCCAAGACATGGAAGCAACCTAAATGTCCATCGACAGATGAATGGATAAAGAAGATGTACATATATACAATAAAATACTACTCAGCCACAAAAAAGAATGAAATAATTCCATTTGCAGCAACATGGGTGGACCTAGAGATTATCATACTAAGTGAAGTAAGCCAGACAGAAAAACACAAATATCATATGATATCGCTTATTTGTGAAGTCTGAAAAAAAAAATGATACAAACTAACTTATCTACAAAACAAATAGACCCACAGACCTAGAAAACAAACTTATGGTTACCATAAGGGATAACAGGGAGAGGAGTGGAGGGATAAATGAGGAATTTGAGATTAACATATACACACTACTATATATAAAATAGATAATCAACAAGGACACATTGTGTACCACAGGGAACTGTATTCAATATCTTGTAATAAACGATAATGGAAAAGAATATTAAAAAGAATATATACATATATATATATATATATATAACCAAATCACATTGTCAGAAAATAACACATTATAAATCAACTATACTTCAATCAAAAAAAATAAAATAGTTGTGTGAAATGGAATTAGAGTAGTATATAAGTGAAATCAATCCAAAATTGAAAAGTTACACTAAAACACACACACACACACACACACACACACACACACACACACACAAGTATATGCACCTACATGCTAACCAACAAAACAAATGTTGAAAATCAGATAAATAGAAAACATTAAATAAGTAAAATAAGATTGTAAGAATGAATCAATATATATGAAATTAAATGTGCCAAAGAAATAATCCAGGTTAAAACAAATCAATAAGTCAATTTAAAAATAAAGTTATATGCTTTTTTGCAAGGGGATAAGTTTTAGGCCCTAAGTAAATTAAAAAAAAAAACCCAAAAAACTTAGAATTTGAAATTAAAAGAGCATAAATTTATAAGCAAACCAAATATTTAAAATATCAATGATGTATTTGTGTTCATGTCAAACAAACAATATGTTAAATAGTAGTATTAAAGTCATCAGGATGATAAAAATCATACTGAGTATAAATTATAAATATGTATGCATCTAATAATAGCACCACATATATACAAATGTAACAATGTAGAAATGCTAAGAAGAAAAAACAACTTAAATCCAAGCCAGGAATATTAACAAGATGTTAAGAATTGATAAAGATATAGAAGATTTAAACTAAACAAGATCTTGATATAATGAGTATAGATAGAACATGACACCTAACAAATGTAGAATGTATATCATTTTCAAGCAAACATAGCATATCCATAAAAATTAATCAGCTACAAGGTAATAAAGCAAGTTTTATTATATTCCCAGAACCAGTATCCTAAAGAACACATTCTTGACCAGAACGCAATTAAGCTGGTGTTTGATATAAAGGGATTACTAAGGAACAACCACATCTGAAGTTAGGGAGAAATAAACTTACTCTTGTAAGTAACCCTTAGATGAAAGAAGAAATAATAAAGTTTAAAATAATATGACTGAATAGTAACAAAAATACTGCAGAGTGAAACTTCTCTGTTGAAGCTGAAGGGGTACTTTGCACAAAATAAAATACACTTAATTTAAAAATAAAGATAGTGACAGAAAATGCTGCAAAAAGAAGAAAGTGTTATAGCCGACAAGCCTACAAGTACAGGAAGGAAAATAAAAATCTTATTTATTGTCTAACCATCAGCGAGTGTGTGGAAGCCAGGAGAAATCTGGCTCCTTTCCCAGCTGAATATAAATGAAATTAAAGGAATTACAAGGCGCAGGTTACTGATCACCAATAGACTTGCGTGCAGTATCAATCACATGAGAAAATGTATAATTGCTCCTACTGGGATGCAAAATTATTCCAACCAACATGTTCCTGCTCTCAAAGATGAGAATTACGAAGAAAAATGGAAGAAGTTAAGCTAGCTCTCATGAGAAATAGAATGGTAGTCACTTAACTGAAGTTTTAAACCCAGCAGGAATCAACAAAATTCCTCCAAGTGAACTGCTTATACTTGTAAAATGGACTCACAAACCAGATGAAATGTTACCAAAATGTTCATTCAAGATTAACGGGTTTATAAATCAAGGGAAACACATTATTTTGCCATGGTACCCTTTATTTTACTAAGTCTATTTCTTAATTTTTTATCATGCCTTTTATCTAATGGATTTGAGATCATTTATTAGGTTACCATATAATATAATTAGGGAATCACATAAAACAGTTTGAAGTGCAAACATTGCAATGGGTGTTACAAGTCACCTGGATTGAGCTATTTATTATAATTGGGCTCTAAATTTGATTTATATCTTCATGGCACTAGAGTGTGGGCACCTTGAAGGCAGAACTAATGTAACATAACCTGTAGTTATTTTCCTAATTAGTAAAATATTTTCTTAAAGGAGTATTTAGTCCTTAATATGAATATTAGTCATACTATTCTTCCTCCTTACCTTTCTCACAGCCAAAAGTAACAAATAAAAATATTTGAATTACTGATTTTTGAAAATAAAATAAATGTCTTCATGATAAAAGTAAAAGTAACTGATAAAAGGACAGTGACAAATTGGAAATATACTTGCAATACGTGGCAAAAATATTAATTTCTGTGAGGAGAAAAACCGAATTTATAGGACACTAAGAATACAACTGGACATTAGACATGAAAACTTAACTTTGTTTATAATAAGATTAAATCTTACATTTTAAATTATTTTATCTAGAAAAGTGTGGGGAGGAAGAGTAGAAATGGGTGGAGATTGTAATAGGGGCGGGGCAGGCGTGAACCTACCCCCGTCCCTGCCTCGGCGACCTAATGGCAGCAGCAGTCCCCATGGGTCGTGGTGCACAGAGGCCTCAGCACCTGCAGTACACGGACACTGTCATCCAGGTAAGAGCTTCAAGCGGCTTCAGACTCTCTGCTCAAGTTTCAAAACTTGGTCCAGCTTTGATCAGTTGTCCACCCCAGGAAGAGGCCAGAGGTCAAGGTTCAGCTGCAAGGACTTTGCACATCATTACTTCAGGTCCGCCTCTGCGGTTGGGCTGTTCTCGTCAAAGGGCAGTTGTTGGCAGCTGGGAATTCACCTGACTGGTATTTGCTACAAATGATTCTCTCCAGTTTAAAGGAAAAGCCTGAGGGCTGGCAGGGTCCTGGGCGCCTGGCTCCCTCAGTGATGAAGGCTGGGCAGGGTCTGGGGACCTGGCCTGGAGGGCACTGCCACCTGAGATCTGCTTCTTCAAGCAGGCCTGGGCACTGGTGGGAGAACCCAGACTGGTTGATGGACGGACACTCCCGGGCAGGGTAACCAGCCTGCACACAGAGCCCCTCCTCTTGGCCAGGACCTGGACTCTGGAGAGCAAGAGTTGAACCTTGGGACCTTGCCCTTTCTTGTCAGTACAGAGAGTAACATTTGTTTTGGTGGAGGCTTACAGGAACATCGTGACCTGACCATGACCTGACCTCAAGAAAAAAGGATCTGACCTTAGAAGTTTGAAGCAACTAACCACACCCCTCCCTTACCTTTCCCATGAAAGGGCTTTGCTGAAAGCTTTTGGGGAGTTCAGGGTTTTCTAAGGCATGAGCCGCCCATCTCCTCACATGGCCCTGCAGTAAACCTTTCTCTGCTCCAATGCTCCAAACTCGACATGTTGGTATTGTTTGGCCTCACTGTTTGTCAGGCACATGGACTTGCGTTCAGCAACAGGATGATATTTCAGTCAAGAATAGAACCTCTTTTTATTCTCAACGTGTTACCTTTGTCCATCTTCACCCTGAAATGTGCACTATCAACTGTATTTGGGGGGGCAGATCATTTTCTCCCATATAAATTATTTTCTTAATGAGAGAGTAAATTGTGCGCCTGAGATTCAACTTCGGAAATAAAATGTTTACTCTGAAGAGCCAAACTTGTCCTTGGAAACACACTTTGTAGACAACAGCAGTTGGACCCATCCTGTGCAGAGTCCAGTTCATTCTGAAAGTTCTGTTGTGACCTGTCACTATGGTAATATGATAATGCACATCTTGGCATTCCATTCCAACTGCCAGTCTGTGAACTGAGAGGTTCACATACGGTGACAGATGAGAAGCTCTCACTTTCACCCCTTGAGACTTTGAAAATGGACAATCTGAATTGTTCTCGAGGTAGGTTCATATTCATCCTCTGAAGGCTGTTCCTTCAAATGTGCTGGTTAACTTTTACTGATATATGTTCCTCATCTTTTTTGTTTTCTTTTTTGATTTCTACCACATTTATCTACAGTTATAAATATATTTTATAGTTTGTTATATTACTTAAGTTATATTTTTGATTCTTCTATCAAGCCAGCTGCCTTAAATATTTTCCTAAGTTTAGAAAAAACATACTGTCTCCAAATGCCAATTTTGTACACACTCTACCAGAGAACAGATAAAGGGAACTCACTCATTATGCTTTTACTGAAGCAGGAGAATCTTCATATCTCCTCAGCAATGGTCATTATAGGAGGAAAGGGGAATTACAGCTCAGCTCTTCTAAATGTAGCTGTCAATCTGAAACCAAATATTCAAGGTCTAACTCCAGAGAGTTTTATAAAGGAAAGAACCTGGGATTCACTGGTTGGATTTCCATGGGTTGCTGTGGACAAGATCACTGGCTGTTTGGCGGCTGCCAGGGAGTTTGGTGAGAAGGGCCAGTGCCATCACATTAGTGGAATGAACATTTGGTCACTGAGGGAAGGAGGGTCTGTCTGGTGATTCTCAAGGAGAATCCTGGGGTGGGGTCTCCAGCCTCTGAGTATGGAGATGACTTTCAAAAAGAATGTGGGATTCTATTGCCTTCCACTACAGGGTCTAGAAAATGATGAGTTTATAGAGCCGGAATATTAGTGAGGAAAGACTTGAACGCTTGCCCATTCTTAGCAAGCCCTTGGTCCAGGCTGCTCGAATGGGTGCTCAGATCAATTGTCAGTGAGACTTTGAGCATCACAGACTTAACTAAGCCACCAAAGCCCAGCAGAGATGGCCACCTCCCCAGTTAATTCATGATAACTATTCATCCAAACTTGGTCAATTGAAGGGAAGTTGATTCTTGGTAGAGCCATCATGTGGCCTTTTGCTTAGAGGTTTTGAGCTCTGAGGCAACCTAGGAATGTAACAGACCACTGGTCACTCAGCATGGTGAGCTGGTCATTGTGAAGGATGCTTGTGAGATAGTTGACGGTATGAAGAGGCTGGGGAGAACGGACACAGTTGGAATTCCTGTGGTCCTTCAGGGGAGCTTTGTTGGTAAGAAACTGATGTATTTTGAATGAGGGATTGAAATATAGAGACGAAAAGTAGGGTAAGGATTTGGGTTCTTTTCTAGGCTCAGGCAGCTCCTCCAGGGCATCAGCTCTCACCCACAGAAAACTTGGGGCAGGAGAATTTGAGAGAGAGAGTGAGGGGAACTCCTGGCTCAGGGATCCAGGGGTCTGTCCTGTCCCAGATCCATCATTCATCATGGTTGTGACTCTTGGACAGTCACTTATCTCTAAATTTCCACACCCTCCACCATAACATATGGGTTACAGCCCCCACTTTGCCCTCCCCTTCACCCCCAACAGGGCTGGGTGTCAGACATGATAATGGATATTCTCCATGAGCTGTAAAGCATTGTTCCCATGAAAAAGCTGAAGAGTAAGCTTGAATCCCCCCTTTACTTGGAGCCGTCAAATCCCTTCTCTGCTTTCAACAGCTACCAAATGTCCAGCTTCTTCTTGCCATCATTCAGGATTGAACACTTAAAGCGCATTTGTGAAGCACCGGTCCTTTATTTTTCAAACATTTTACCTATATTCAATCATTTTTGGACACATGACATAATGCTAAACTTAGGCCATATTAACATTCCTACATCTCAGAACAGGGAACTAAGGCAAAGAGGGATCTACATATCTTTCCCAAGTACATGCTTCTTCTAAACGGGATTTGAATCCAGTCCATCAGTCATGGTCCCAATGGTTTGCTGACTTTCTAGACATTCTCAGTTAAATAAAGATATTTGCCCACAAAACCTGTCTGTTGGGTGTTTTCACTGCATACCAAAGTACAAGATCTTCCTAAGTCCAACTTTGATTCAGGAGGCTCTGCTGGGCAGCTGGTGAGGAAAGGGACCAAAGGATTGAACTGTGAATAAATTATTGCTAATTTCCCCATGGTCTTCTGCCAGCAAGATGTCAATAGTTGTCTCTATTGTAATGCATTTCCCAGGATGCTGCTCCCAGAATGCGAGAAGAAGAAACACTCATCAGAGGTCAAGAATATCAACCCCAGGCTGGCTGAAAAAGATCCGCAGCCGGCCACATTTTAGGATGCACCCTATAAATGACCCAGCTGAAGGTACTGTGGAAAATGTCTCATTAGGTTCACTCAAGAATAATAGTTCTAGTTGATTCAGTGCCTCATATTTAAGAAAAAGCTATGAAATATTAAGCAGTATTCTTCTTTTATTCCATGTGTTCAAATTGAAACTTACTAAGCCAGCTGGTACTGTTTTAACCATGGAAGTAAACATGCATTTAAAATTCAACATTTGGTTCATGTTTAAGAGGGAAGATGGTCTCTAGTTATGGTTTAGACATTAGCTGATTTTTGAACGTTAGCAACAACACATCCCTCCCTGAAACCATGTTTTGAGATTTCTTTAAATTATTAGACATTATTTAGAACAGGATTATATTGACATAAAAGTTGTACATGCAATACAGAAAATACCTGTATCCTATCACTCCAGTTTCAGCTATTAATAATATATAGCATAGGTGAAGTACATTTGTTACAATTAGTGAAACAATGTAAGTATATTTTTACTAATGAAAAGTCCATAGTTCACCTAAGAGTCACACCTTGTGTTGTTATATTCAATGATATTTGAAATATGTACAATATTATTTGTCACCATTATGGTGCCATACAGAAATGTGTACACTAATGTTCATAGTAGCATTATTCTTAGTAGCCAAAAGATAGAAACAATCCAAAGTCCGTGAGGTGATGAATGGATAAATAAAATGTGATATATACACAGAATGGAATAATTTTCAACCATAAAAAGGAATTAAAGATTGACTTATGCTACAAAATGAATGATCCAAATAATATAAAAAATATATTATTGTTAGTGAAATAAGGCAGGCGCAGAAAGACAAATATTATATGATTCCACTTGTATGAGGTACCTAGTGTAGGCAAACTCACAGACACCGGAAGTAGAAATTACCAAGGTCAGGAGGCAGGAGTCAGGTGGATTATGATTTAATGGGTACGGAGGTTATGTTGAAATGATGAAAAAGATTAAGATGTAGATTGTGTTGATGGGTACACAGCATTGTGAAAGTAAGAAATGCTAGTGAACTGTATACTTAAAACTTATGAAAAGCATAAATATGTATATTTCATCACAATAAAATAAGTCAAAAATCCAACAGAATGGACGATGAATGAAGGAGCAACATATTTGATTAGAAGGAAGCTGAAATAGTCTTGTAACATTTCAAGAAGAAGGGGGATTTGGAGGGACTTTGAAATGGGCAGAGGGGCCGTGGGACTCTATACTGAAACATAGTGCAATGTTAGTGTTTAAGCTTTTTCAGACTGACACTTTCAAATTGATTAGGTTCCCTACAGCTAGAAAGCTAAAGTTTGTCTTCCTCATTTCTAAAATGTTCCTCCCCTTTGCCTTCCTCCACCCACCAGGGAGGTTTGTCCAACAGCACCTCAGTCCACACTCAGTAACCACCTGCATCCATACACTCCCACCCTGTGTCCACATTAACGAGGCTCTCTGAGTAATTCCTGAGCAGCATCACCAGTGTCCTGACACTTACTCTGTGTCCTCCTAGAGCCCCCTGAGGACCTGTTGGAGAAACGGCCCTATGTGAGGACAATTAAAGTGGCTCCTGCTACCTCCAGGGTAAGCTCCCCTTATTTATCAGAGATTAAAAGTTTGCTTCATTTCTTCCTTTTCCAATTGATTTCAGATATGAAGATCTACAATGTTCAAGACAGCTGATGTATACAATTTTGCTTGGTTGGATGAATGCTGATTGAAGGTCTTTCCCAACAGATAACTCATTCAAAAGGCCATTTAAAAAATGGCAACATCAGTTAGAAACTGTATAGTCAGACACACTTTCCTGAGCAGAAAATTTCCCTCCTTGAAATAGACTTTTGTATTTGCTCCTCAAAGTGGACCTGAGAGATCTTCCAGGCAAAGCTCCAGCCTTTCCCACAGCTGTCTTCTCTGGTTTCTTTTGGGGCCATTGACTCAACAACAGTTTCCCATTTGGTTTTCTGAGGACAAAAAAAGAGATGAAATACCTGTGTCCACAGAGCACAGGATGCTGAGATCCTTACACTGTTTTCTCTTCTCTAATCACAGGTGGATTGGACAGCAAACAAAAACGGTATGTATTCAGAGTTCACCCCTGTGCTGAGGAACAATCTAGATGATGAAGAAGGTGGGACTCTCTTGCTGGCTTTGCTTGGAGAGACACCCTGATTCAGGGTCCCTACAGGGATGAGGGCTGGGGGTGTAGAGCTAGAGAGTGATTTCCCAGTAAAGAGCCATGCCCAAGTTCTATGGTCCTGGAAGTAACTGCATCATTGAGATGATGTGGGTTTGTGTGTATCAGGGTTGGGGTGGGGTCCATGTGTGAGCCTATGTGGTGTGATTGTGAACCTGCATGCGTGAGCGTGTGTGTGTTTCCTGAGGAGATATTTCCCTCTTACACAGCACAATTCACCTGTCAACAAAGCTCATCACCACTGCACACTGTCTGTGCACTACCTTGTTCTTCCCTCAACACAGCTGTTGCCCAGATTTGGTTAATATTCCTTTTCCTCAGAAGGAGATGGTGCAGAGATAAATGTTCTAAGCTCTTGACCTCCTAAGTGGAAAAGCCAAACTGAGAACCCAGGGGTGGGTCCCAATGTGGGTGCTCTGGATCCCTGACCTGCACTTACCACTCAGCCAAGGGATCCTCAGTCATGGAGCAAGGGAGTCCCTGCATCCGTAACCTTGGCTGGAAGTCCTAGCATCTGCAAAGGTCCAGACCTTGCCCATCAGGTGGCCTTAGTGGTCACAGAATCCAGGGCAGCTATGGGTGGGCTTATCAGTTGACTTTGGCACAGTCAGTAATGTGAAATTCACCTCAGGACCTGCATTCTCCTGGTCAGCTCACAGATTCTGAGAGGTGTGAGACCCCATGTATACAGTACAGGTCATATCTGTCAGTGCTGGTGTCATTGCTTAAACAAGGCCAAAAGCAGATAAGAATCAGGGAGCTATTTTATTGTATTGGATAACATTACCATAAGCCTTAGCATCGGTCAATTCCTGTAGCCCACACCCAAGGACTCAAAGTGGAACCTGACTGTTAGCCTGTACACTTCTCCTGCACAGCTGGGTTAGAGACAGGCTGTGCTCAGTCCGGGCTCCCTCTTCATAACGAAGTGTCCCACTTATGGAACAGCTCCCTAGAGTATGGACAGCCCCTGACTCAGTGGGCATACGTACATTGTATAGAAAACAAAGACTGGGAGAAAAATATGATACGATTGATAGTGGCTGTATCTAAATGGTAGGATTTCAGTTTTGTCAAATCTTGTGTATTTGATTTTCTTTAAGACAAGTGATTAGTGAATAAATATAGCATATTTTGTCTAGGATTGAATTCAGTCCTTTAAGGAGGTTGCTGTTAATCAAGTATAAAATATCATACAACAGAAGACATGATAAATGCAGTAGCTGGCATTGTGGATGCTGGGGAAAGAGTGATCTGGGAAGAATCAAGAGACAGTGGCAATTTAGCAGAAGCTCAAAAGAGGCAGGATGGGTCATGGGTCTGTGTCATTGAAACAGAGCATGCATTTTAGTGTTTACCATTTTTTAGATCGACCCTTCCCTTCTGATTAGGCCCCCCTTAGCTAGAAAGCCAAAGCTCTGTTTTCATTTCCTTCCTCTTGTCCTTTGCCTTCCTTCTCCCCCCAAAGAGGATGGCCCAACACCAGCTCAGCCCACACTTACTAACCTCCCACATCCATACACACCACCCCATGTCCTCATCGAGAAGAAAGCCCCTGAGTAATTCCTGAGCCGCATCACCAGTGTCCTGACAGTTACTCTGTGTCCCTCCAGCTCTCCCTGAGGTTGTGGTGGATGACCTGCACCGTGATAGGACAGAAGAAAAGCCTCCGTGGATCCCCAAGGTAAGCTGGATTTTTTCTGGTCTGAGATAGAAATATTGCTTTATTTCTCTTTCAATAGAATTAAGTTATGTATATTTGAGGGTATTTCTTCCAGATACATACAATTCCCTTGGTTGGGAGAATGTGGAGTGAGAGTCTATTACCAACTCATGGTGCCTGATTCCACAGGACATTACGATTGACAACATCCATTACAGCCTGTAGAGTATAGAGCTCTCTCTCCTGCATCAATTTTTCTTCTAGGCAAAGAATTCTGTAATTTCCAACCTAAATGGACTTGGAAGTTCCATCCTCCCAGCAAAGTTCTTGCCTTTCAGCCCGAGTAGGTTTGCTCTGATAACCCTTGCTGGGTTCCCTGGACCACTGTTTCTTATGAGGTTTCTACTGTCAGCAAATGATCAAAAGACCTGAGCATCACTGTGATCTTATCCTCATAGTGTTTTCTCTTGTGTAATTGCAGGTGGCCTTCCCAGAACGTGAAAACGGTATGTATTCTGGAATCAGTCACTTGGGGAGGAAGAACTTTGAAGATGAGAAAGTGGGACATTCTTGCTGGTTTTAGTGTAGAGGGCAAACTGATTCCAAATTTGTGCTGGGAATGAGAGTAGGGGTCCTGGTGATAGAAAGTGATTTACAAGTAATGTGACCAATTACTATAGTCCCAGGAAGAAGCTGTATTACGGTTAGGTGGTGTAGGTTTGTGTGCATGAGACTGGGTGTGTCTGTATGTGAAATGAGTGGTATGATTCTGTGTGTGTATGTGAACTTTTTGTGTTGTGTTTCCCTTGATTTATGTTCCCCTAAACATCACTGTTACTGGTGCCAACTTTCTAGAAAATATTCCCATCACCACTGCATCATGAATGGTATGGATATAAAAGTAAATAAACTGTACACTTTCAGTGTGTGCATTGATTTTATACCAAGTGAGCCTCATTTAACCTGGAAAACAAATCCTATCACCACCCAGGTAAATGTTTACTGGATTATTATTATTTTATTTTTATTTTTTGGCTGTGTTGGTTCTTCGTTGCAGTGCGCGGGCTTCTCATTTCGGTGGCTTCTGTTGTTCCAGAGCATGGGCTCTAGGTGCATGGGCTTCAATAGTTGTGTCACGTGTGCTCAGTACTTGTGACTTGCGGGCTCTAGAGCACAGGCTTAGTAGTTGTGGTGCACGGACTTAGTTGCTCCATGGCTGGATTCTTAATGAACAAAACTGGGTTTCAGCATCCCTACTACTGGGTCAATTACAACTTCATTTAATAAGAAATCTCATCTCTTAGTAGGTCTCATAGCATTCTGAATGGTTATGATACATCTGTCTGCTACTTCCCTCATTCTAACTGTTTCCTATTAGAGCCTCGGGATGAGTCCTCCCCCCTTACCTGAAGCACCTAGTGCTAGGCAGGCCTCCTTCCTTTTGCAGGGAGCCCATGCTTGTACCCACATGCCACACCCAGTTCTGGAGGAGTCCGAGAAAGAAGGAGCCTCCAGGAGTAGATGGAGGAAATTCACTCCACCTTTCTCCTTTGAGGCTAATATTCACTATCGGATTCTGTGCTAAGGAAACGAAATGTCCTTCTCCTGTGGAAAGTCTGTCTTCCATCACTTGTGCCGGGCCTGTTTCTGTGTGCTGGGCAAGAAACACTGCATACAGTGAAGACAGAACCAAGAGATCTACCCCAGGGATTGAGCTCAGGGTAGGCACTGGCTCTGTCTGTCCTGTCCGTGATCCATCATTCATCATGGTTGTGACTCTTGGACAGTCACTTATCTCTCTAAATTTCCACACCCTCCACTATAACATATGGGTTACAGCCCCCACTTTGCCCTCCCCTTCACCCCCAACAGGGCTGGGTGTCAGACATGATAATGGATATTCTCCATGAGCTGTAAAGCATTGTTCCCATGAAAAAGCTGAAGAGTAAGCTTGAATCCCCCTTTACTTGGAGCCGTCAAATCCCTTCTCTCCTTTCAACAGCTACGAAATATCCAGCTTCTTATTGCCATCATTCAGGATTGAACACTTATAGAGCATTTGTGAAGCACCGGTCCTTTATTTTTCAAACATTTTACCTGTATTCAATCATTTTTGGCCACATGACATAATGCTAAAAGTAGGCCATATTAACATTTCTACATCTCAGAACAGGGAACTGAGGCAAAGAGGGATCTACATATCTTTCCCAAGTACATGCTTCTTCTAAACAGGATTTGAATCCAGTCCATCAGTCATGGTCCCAATGGTTTGCTGACTTTCTAGACATTCTCAGTTAAATAAAAATATTTGCCCACAAAACCTGTCTGTTGGGTGTTTTCACTGCATACCAAACTGCAAGATCTTCCTAAGTCCAGCTTTGATTCAGGAGGCTCTGCTGGGCAGCTGGTGAGGAAAGGGACCAAAGGATTGAACTGTGAATAAATTATTGCTAATTTCCCCATGGTCTTCTGCCAGCAAGATGTCAATAGTTGTCTCTATTGTAATGCATTTCCCAGGATGCTGCTCCCAGAATGCGAGAAGAAGAAACACTCATCAGAGGTCAAGAATATCAACCCCAGGCTGGCTGAAAAAGTTCCGCAGCCGGCCACATTTTAGGATGCACCCTATAAATGACCCAGCTGAAGGTACTGTGGAAAATGTCTCATTAGGTTCACTCAAGAATAATTATTCTAGTTGATTCAGTGCCTCATATTTAAGAAAAAGCTATGAAATATTAAGCAGTATTCTTCTTTTATTCCATGTATTCAAATTGAAACTTACTAAGCCAGCTGGTACTGTTTTAACCATGGAAGTAAACATGCATTTAAAATTCAACATTTGGTTCATGTTTAAGAGGGAAGATGGTCTCTAGTTATAGTTTAGACATTAGCTGATTTTTGAACGTTAGCAACAACACATCCCTCCCTGAAACCATGTTTTGAGATTTCTTTAAATTATTAGACATTATTTAGAACAGGATTATATTGACATAAAAGTTGTACATGCAATACAGAAAATACCTGTATCCTATCACTCCAGTTTCAGCTATTAATAATATATAGCATAGGTGAAGTACATTTGTTACAATTAGTGAAACAATGTAAGTATATTTTTACTAATGAAAAGTCCATAGTTCACCTAAGAGTCACACCTTGTGTTGTTATATTCAATGATATTTGAAATATGTACAATATTATTTGTCACCATTATGGTGCCATACAGAAATGTGTACACTAATGTTCATAGTAGCATTATTCTTAGTAGCCAAAAGATAGAAACAATCCAAAGTCCGTGAGGTGATGAATGGATAAATAAAATGTGATATATACACAGAATGGAATAATTTTCAACCATAAAAAGGAATTAAAGATTGACTTATGCTACAAAATGAATGATCCAAATAATATAAAAAAATATATTATTGTTAGTGAAATAAGGCAGGCGCAGAAAGACAAATATTATATGATTCCACTTGTATGAGGTACCTAGTGTAGGCAAACTCACAGACACCGGAAGTAGAATTTACCAAGGTCAGGAGGCAGGAGGCAGGTGGATTATGATTTAATGGGTACAGAGGTTACGTTGAAATGATGAAAAAGATTAAGATGTAGCTTGTGTTGATGGGTACACAGCATTGTGAAAGTAAGAAATGCTAGTGAACTGTATACTTAAAAATTATGAAAAGCATAAATATGTATATTTCATCACAATAAAATAAGTCAAAAATCCAACAGAATGGACGATGAATGAAGGAGCAACATATTTGATTAGAAGGAAGCTGAAATAGTCTTGTAACATTTCAAGAAGAAGGGGGATTTGGAGGGACTTTGAAATGGGCAGAGGGGCCGTGGGACTCTATACTGAAACATAGTGCAATGTTAGTGTTTAAGCTTTTTCAGACTGACACTTTCAAATTGATTAGGTTCCCTACAGCGAGAAAGCTAAAGGTTGTCTTCCTCATTTCTGAAATGTTCCTCCCCTTTGCCTTCCTCCACCCACCAGGGAGGTTTGTCCAACAGCACCTCAGTCCACACTCAGTAACCACCTGCATCCATACACTCCCACCCTGTGTCCCCATTAACGGGGCTCTCTGAGTAATTCCTGAGCAGCATCACCAGTGTCCTGACACTTACTCTGTGTCCTCCTAGAGCCCCCTGAGGACCTGTTGGAGAAACTGCCCTATGTGAGGACAATTAAAGTGGCTCCTGCTACCTCCAGGGTAAGCTCCCCTTATTTATCAGAGATTAAAAGTTTGCTTCATTTCTTTCTTTTCCAATTGATTTCAGATATGAAGATCTACAATGTTCAAGACAGCTGATGTATACAATTTTGCTTGGTTGGATGAATGCTGATTGAAGGTCTTTCCCAACAGATAACTCATTCAAAAGGCCATTTAAAAAATGGCAACATCAGTTAGAAACTGTATAGTCAGACACACTTTCCTGAGCAGAAAATTTCCCTCCTTGAAATAGACTTTTGTATTTGCTCCTCAAAGTGGACCTGAGAGATCTTCCAGGCAAAGCTCCAGCCTTTCCCACAACTGTCTTCTCTGGTTTCTTTTGGGGCCATTGACTCAACAACAGTTTCCCATTTGGTTTTCTGAGGACAAAAAAAGAGATGAAATACCTGTGTCCACAGAGCACAGGATGCTGAGATCCTTACACTGTTTTCTCTTCTCTAATCACAGGTGGATTGGACAGCAAACAAAAACGGTATGTATTCAGAGTTCACCCCTGTGCTGAGGAACAATCTAGATGATGAAGAAGGTGGGACTCTCTTGCTGGCTTTGCTTGGAGAGACACCCTGATTCAGGGTCCCTACAGGGATGAGGGCTGGGGGTGTAGAGCTAGAGAGTGATTTCCCAGTAAAGAGCCATGCCCAAGTTCTATGGTCCTGGAAGTAACTGCATCATTGAGATGATGTGGGTTTGTGTGTATCAGGGTTGGGGTGGGGTCCATGTGTGAGCCTATGTGGTGTGATTGTGAACCTGCATGCGTGAGCGTGTGTGTGTTTCCTGAGGAGATATTTCCCTCTTACACAGCACAATTCACCTGTCAACAAAGCTCATCACCACTGCACACTGTCTGTGCACTACCTTGTTCTTCCCTCAACACAGCTGTTGCCCAGATTTGGTTAATATTCCTTTTCCTCAGAAGGAGATGGTGCAGAGATAAATGTTCTAAGCTCTTGACCTCCTAAGTGGAAAAGCCAAACTGAGAACCCAGGGGTGGGTCCCAATGTGGGTGCTCTGGATCCCTGACCTGCACTTACCACTCAGCCAAGGGATCCTCAGTCATGGAGCAAGGGAGTCCCTGCATCCGTATCCTTGGCTGGAAGTCCTAGCATCTGCAAAGGTCCAGACCTTGCCCATCAGGTGGCCTTAGTGGTCACAGAATCCAGGGCAGCTATGGGTGGGCTTATCAGTTGACTTTGGCACAGTCAGTAATGTGAAATTCACCTCAGGACCTGCATTCTCCTGGTCAGCTCACAGATTCTGAGAGGTGTGAGACCCCATGTATACAGTACAGGTCATATCTGTCAGTGCTGGTGTCATTGCTTAAACAAGTCCAAAAGCAGATAAGAATCAGGGAGCTATTTTATTGTATTGGATAACATTACCATAAGCCTTAGAATTGGTCAATTCCTGTAGCCCACACCCAAGGACTCAAAGTGGAACCTGACTGTTAGCCTGTACACTTCTCCTGAACAGCTGGGTTAGAGACAGGCTGTGCTCAGTCCGGGCTCCCTCTTCATAACGAAGTGTCCCACTTATGGAACAGCTCCCTAGAGTATGGTCAGACCATGACTCAGTGGGCATACGTACATTGTATAGAAAACAAAGACTGGGAGAAAAATATGATACGATTGATAGTGGCTGTATCTAAATGGTAGGATTTCAGTTTTGTCAAATCTTGTGTATTTGATTTTCTTTAAGACAAGTGATTAGTGAATAAATGTAGCATATTTTGTCTAGGATTGAATTCAGTCCTTTAAGGAGGTTGCTGTTAATCGAGTATAAAATATCATACAACAGAAGACATGATAAATGCAGTAGCTGGCATTGTGGATGCTGGGGAAAGAGTGATCTGGGAAAAATCAAGAGACAGTGGCAATTTAGCAGAAGCTCAAAAGAGGCAGGATGGGTCATGGGTCTGTGTCATTGAAACAGAGCATGCATTTTAGTGTTTACCATTTTTTAGATCGACCCTTCCCTTCTGATTAGGCTCCCCTTAGCTAGAAAGCCAAAGCTCTGTTTTCATTTCCTTCCTCTTGTCCTTTGCCTTCCTTCATCCCCCAAAGAGGATGGCCCAACACCAGCTCAGCCCACACTTACTAACCTCCCACATCCATACACACCACCCCATGTCCTCATCGAGAAGAAAGCCCCTGAGTAATTCCTGAGCCGCATCACCAGTGTCCTGACAGTTACTCTGTGTCCCTCCAGCTCTCCCTGAGGTTGTGGTGGATGACCTGCACCGTGATAGGACAGAAGAAAAGCCTCCGTGGATCCCCAAGGTAAGCTGGATTTTTTCTGGTCTGAGATAGAAGTATTGCTTTATTTCTCTTTCAATAGAATTAAGTTATGTATATTTGAGGGTATTCCTTCCAGATACATACAATTCCCTTGGTTGGGAGAATGTGGAGTGAGAGTCTATTACCAACTCATGGTGCCTGATTCCACAGGACATTACGATTGACAGAATCCATTACAGCCTGTAGAGTATAGAGCTCTCTCTCCTGCATCGATTTTTCTTCTAGGCAAAGAATTCTGTAATTTCCAACCTAAATGGACTTGGAAGTTCCATCCTCCCAGCAAAGTTCTTGCCTTTCAGCCCGAGTAGGTTTGCTCTGATAACCCTTGCTGGGTTCCCTGGACCACTGTTTCTTATGAGGTTTCTACTGTCAGCAAATGAACAAAAGACCTGAGCATCACTGTGATCTTATCCTCATAGTGTTTTCTCTTGTGTAATTGCAGGTGGCCTTCCCAGAACGTGAAAACGGTATGTATTCTGGAATCAGTCACTTGGGGAGGAAGAACTTTGAAGATGAGAAAGTGGGACATTCTTGCTGGTTTTAGTGTAGAGGGCAAACTGATTCCAAATTTGTGCTGGGAATGAGAGTAGGGGTCCTGGTGATAGAAAGTGATTTACAAGTAATGTGACCAATTACTATAGTCCCAGGAAGAAGCTGTATTACGGTTAGGTGGTGTAGGTTTGTGTGCATGAGACTGGGTGTGTCTGTATGTGAAATGAGTGGTATGATTCTGTGTGTGTATGTGAACTTTTTGTGTTGTGTTTCCCTTGATTTATGTTCCCCTAAACATCACTGTTACTGGTGCCAACTTTCTAGAAAATATTCCCATCACCACTGCATCATGAATGGTATGGATATAAAAGTAAATAAACTGTACACTTTCAGTGTGTGCATTGATTTTATACCAAGTGAGCCTCATTTAACCTGGAAAACAAATCCTATCACCACCCAGGCAAATGTTTACTGGATTATTATTATTTTATTTTTATTTTTTGGCTGTGTTGGTTCTTCGTTGCAGTGCGCGGGCTTCTCATTTCGGTGGCTTCTGTTGTTCCAGAGCATGGGCTCTAGGTGCATGGGCTTCAATAGTTGTGGCACGTGGGCTCAGTACTTGTGACTTGCGGGCTCTAGAGCACAGGCTTAGTAGTTGTGGTGCACGGACTTAGTTGCTCCATGGCTGGATTCTTAATGAACAAAACTGGGTTTCAGCATCCCTACTACTGGGTCAATTACAACTTCATTTAATAAGAAATCTCATCTCTTAGTAGGTCTCATAGCATTCTGAATGGTTATGATACATCTGTCTGCCACTTCCCTCATTCTAACTGTTTCCTATTAGAGCCTCGGGATGAGTCCTCCCCCCTTACCTGAAGCACCTAGTGCTAGGCAGGCCTCCTTCCTTTTGCAGGGAGCCCATGCTTGTACCCACATGCCACACCCAGTTCTGGAGGAGTCCGAGAAAGAAGGAGCCTCCAGGAGTAGATGGAGGAAATTCACTCCACCTTTCTCCTTTGAGGCTAATATTCACTATCGGATTCTGTGCTAAGGAAACGAAATGTCCTTCTCCTGTGGAAAGTCTGTCTTCCATCACTTGTGCCGGGCCTGTTTCTGTGTGCTGGGCAAGAAACACTGCATACAGTGAAGACAGAACCAAGAGATCTACCCCAGGGATTGAGCTCAGGGTAGGCACTGGCTCTGTCTGTCCTGTCCGTGATCCATCATTCATCATGGTTGTGACTCTTGGACAGTCACTTATCTCTCTAAATTTCCACACCCTCCACTATAACATATGGGTTACAGCCCCCACTTTGCCCTCCCCTTCACCCCCAACAGGGCTGGGTGTCAGACATGATAATGGATATTCTCCATGAGCTGTAAAGCATTGTTCCCATGAAAAAGCTGAAGAGTAAGCTTGAATCCCCCTTTACTTGGAGCCGTCAAATCCCTTCTCTCCTTTCAACAGCTACGAAATATCCAGCTTCTTATTGCCATCATTCAGGATTGAACACTTATAGAGCATTTGTGAAGCACCGGTCCTTTATTTTTCAAACATTTTACCTGTATTCAATCATTTTTGGCCACATGACATAATGCTAAAAGTAGGCCATATTAACATTTCTACATCTCAGAACAGGGAACTGAGGCAAAGAGGGATCTACATATCTTTCCCAAGTACATGCTTCTTCTAAACGGGATTTGAATCCAGTCCATCAGTCATGGTCCCAATGGTTTGCTGACTTTCTAGACATTCTCAGTTAAATAAAGATATTTGCCCACAAAACCTGTCTGTTGGGTGTTTTCACTGCATACCAAACTGCAAGATCTTCCTGAGTCCAACTTTGATTCAGGAGGCTCTGCTGGGCAGCTGGTGAGGAAAGGGACCAAAGGATTGAACTGTGAATAAATTATTGCTAATTTCCCCATGGTCTTCTGCCAGCAAGATGTCAATAGTTGTCTCTATTGTAATGCATTTCCCAGGATGCTGCTCCCAGAATGCGAGAAGAAGAAACACTCATCAGAGGTCAAGAATATCAACCCCAGGCTGGCTGAAAAAGTTCCGCAGCCGGCCACATTTTAGGATGCACCCTATAAATGACCCAGCTGAAGGTACTGTGGAAAATGTCTCATTAGGTTCACTCAAGAATAATTATTCTAGTTGATTCAGTGCCTCATATTTAAGAAAAAGCTATGAAATATTAAGCAGTATTCTTCTTTTATTCCATGTATTCAAATTGAAACTTACTAAGCCAGCTGGTACTGTTTTAACCATGGAAGTAAACATGCATTTAAAATTCAACATTTGGTTCATGTTTAAGAGGGAAGATGGTCTCTAGTTATGGTTTAGACATTAGCTGATTTTTGAACGTTAGCAACAACACATCCCTCCCTGAAACCATGTTTTGAGATTTCTTTAAATTATTAGACATTATTTAGAACAGGATTATATTGACATAAAAGTTGTACATGCAATACAGAAAATACCTGTATCCTATCACTCCAGTTTCAGCTATTAATAATATATAGCATAGGTGAAGTACATTTGTTACAATTAGTGAAACAATGTAAGTATATTTTTACTAATGAAAAGTCCATAGTTCACCTAAGAGTCACACCTTGTGTTGTTATATTCAATGATATTTGAAATATGTACAATATTATTTGTCACCATTATGGTGCCATACAGAAATGTGTACACTAATGTTCATAGTAGCATTATTCTTAGTAGCCAAAAGATAGAAACAATCCAAAGTCCGTGAGGTGATGAATGGATAAATAAAATGTGATATATACACAGAATGGAATAATTTTCAACCATAAAAAGGAATTAAAGATTGACTTATGCTACAAAATGAATGATCCAAATAATATAAAAAAATATATTATTGTTAGTGAAATAAGGCAGGCGCAGAAAGACAAATATTATATGATTCCACTTGTATGAGGTACCTAGTGTAGGCAAACTCACAGACACCGGAAGTAGAATTTACCAAGGTCAGGAGGCAGGAGGCAGGTGGATTATGATTTAATGGGTACAGAGGTTACGTTGAAATGATGAAAAAGATTAAGATGTAGCTTGTGTTGATGGGTACACAGCATTGTGAAAGTAAGAAATGCTAGTGAACTGTATACTTAAAAATTATGAAAAGCATAAATATGTATATTTCATCACAATAAAATAAGTCAAAAATCCAACAGAATGGACGATGAATGAAGGAGCAACGTATTTGATTAGAAGGAAGCTGAAATAGTCTTGTAACATTTCAAGAAGAAGGGGGATTTGGAGGGACTTTGAAATGGGCAGAGGGGCCGTGGGACTTTATACTGAAACATAGTGCAATGTTAGTGTTTAAGCTTTTTCAGACTGACACTTTCAAATTGATTAGGTTCCCTACAGCGAGAAAGCTAAAGGTTGTCTTCCTCATTTCTGAAATGTTCCTCCCCTTTGCCTTCCTCCACCCACCAGGGAGGTTTGTCCAACAGCACCTCAGTCCACACTCAGTAACCACCTGCATCCATACACTCCCACCCTGTGTCCCCATTAACGGGGCTCTCTGAGTAATTCCTGAGCAGCATCACCAGTGTCCTGACACTTACTCTGTGTCCTCCTAGAGCCCCCTGAGGACCTGTTGGAGAAACTGCCCTATGTGAGGACAATTAAAGTGGCTCCTGCTACCTCCAGGGTAAGCTCCCCTTATTTATCAGAGATTAAAAGTTTGCTTCATTTCTTTCTTTTCCAATTGATTTCAGATATGAAGATCTACAATGTTCAAGACAGCTGATGTATACAATTTTGCTTGGTTGGATGAATGCTGATTGAAGGTCTTTCCCAACAGATAACTCATTCAAAAGGCCATTTAAAAAATGGCAACATCAGTTAGAAACTGTATAGTCAGACACACTTTCCTGAGCAGAAAATTTCCCTCCTTGAAATAGACTTTTGTATTTGCTCCTCAAAGTGGACCTGAGAGATCTTCCAGGCAAAGCTCCAGCCTTTCCCACAACTGTCTTCTCTGGTTTCTTTTGGGGCCATTGACTCAACAACAGTTTCCCATTTGGTTTTCTGAGGACAAAAAAAGAGATGAAATACCTGTGTCCACAGAGCACAGGATGCTGAGATCCTTACACTGTTTTCTCTTCTCTAATCACAGGTGGATTGGACAGCAAACAAAAACGGTATGTATTCAGAGTTCACCCCTGTGCTGAGGAACAATCTAGATGATGAAGAAGGTGGGACTCTCTTGCTGGCTTTGCTTGGAGAGACACCCTGATTCAGGGTCCCTACAGGGATGAGGGCTGGGGGTGTAGAGCTAGAGAGTGATTTCCCAGTAAAGAGCCATGCCCAAGTTCTATGGTCCTGGAAGTAACTGCATCATTGAGATGATGTGGGTTTGTGTGTATCAGGGTTGGGGTGGGGTCCATGTGTGAGCCTATGTGGTGTGATTGTGAACCTGCATGCGTGAGCGTGTGTGTGTTTCCTGAGGAGATATTTCCCTCTTACACAGCACAATTCACCTGTCAACAAAGCTCATCACCACTGCACACTGTCTGTGCACTACCTTGTTCTTCCCTCAACACAGCTGTTGCCCAGATTTGGTTAATATTCCTTTTCCTCAGAAGGAGATGGTGCAGAGATAAATGTTCTAAGCTCTTGACCTCCTAAGTGGAAAAGCCAAACTGAGAACCCAGGGGTGGGTCCCAATGTGGGTGCTCTGGATCCCTGACCTGCACTTACCACTCAGCCAAGGGATCCTCAGTCATGGAGCAAGGGAGTCCCTGCATCCGTATCCTTGGCTGGAAGTCCTAGCATCTGCAAAGGTCCAGACCTTGCCCATCAGGTGGCCTTAGTGGTCACAGAATCCAGGGCAGCTATGGGTGGGCTTATCAGTTGACTTTGGCACAGTCAGTAATGTGAAATTCACCTCAGGACCTGCATTCTCCTGGTCAGCTCACAGATTCTGAGAGGTGTGAGACCCCATGTATACAGTACAGGTCATATCTGTCAGTGCTGGTGTCATTGCTTAAACAAGTCCAAAAGCAGATAAGAATCAGGGAGCTATTTTATTGTATTGGATAACATTACCATAAGCCTTAGAATTGGTCAATTCCTGTAGCCCACACCCAAGGACTCAAAGTGGAACCTGACTGTTAGCCTGTACACTTCTCCTGAACAGCTGGGTTAGAGACAGGCTGTGCTCAGTCCGGGCTCCCTCTTCATAACGAAGTGTCCCACTTATGGAACAGCTCCCTAGAGTATGGTCAGACCATGACTCAGTGGGCATACGTACATTGTATAGAAAACAAAGACTGGGAGAAAAATATGATACGATTGATAGTGGCTGTATCTAAATGGTAGGATTTCAGTTTTGTCAAATCTTGTGTATTTGATTTTCTTTAAGACAAGTGATTAGTGAATAAATGTAGCATATTTTGTCTAGGATTGAATTCAGTCCTTTAAGGAGGTTGCTGTTAATCGAGTATAAAATATCATACAACAGAAGACATGATAAATGCAGTAGCTGGCATTGTGGATGCTGGGGAAAGAGTGATCTGGGAAAAATCAAGAGACAGTGGCAATTTAGCAGAAGCTCAAAAGAGGCAGGATGGGTCATGGGTCTGTGTCATTGAAACAGAGCATGCATTTTAGTGTTTACCATTTTTTAGATCGACCCTTCCCTTCTGATTAGGCTCCCCTTAGCTAGAAAGCCAAAGCTCTGTTTTCATTTCCTTCCTCTTGTCCTTTGCCTTCCTTCATCCCCCAAAGAGGATGGCCCAACACCAGCTCAGCCCACACTTACTAACCTCCCACATCCATACACACCACCCCATGTCCTCATCGAGAAGAAAGCCCCTGAGTAATTCCTGAGCCGCATCACCAGTGTCCTGACAGTTACTCTGTGTCCCTCCAGCTCTCCCTGAGGTTGTGGTGGATGACCTGCACCGTGATAGGACAGAAGAAAAGCCTCCGTGGATCCCCAAGGTAAGCTGGATTTTTTCTGGTCTGAGATAGAAATATTGCTTTATTTCTCTTTCAATAGAATTAAGTTATGTATATTTGAGGGTATTCCTTCCAGATACATACAATTCCCTTGGTTGGGAGAATGTGGAGTGAGAGTCTATTACCAACTCATGGTGCCTGATTCCACAGGACATTACGATTGACAGCATCCATTACAGCCTGTAGAGTATAGAGCTCTCTCTCCTGCATCGATTTTTCTTCTAGGCAAAGAATTCTGTAATTTCCAACCTAAATGGACTTGGAAGTTCCATCCTCCCAGCAAAGTTCTTGCCTTTCAGCCCGAGTAGGTTTGCTCTGATAACCCTTGCTGGGTTCCCTGGACCACTGTTTCTTATGAGGTTTCTACTGTCAGCAAATGAACAAAAGACCTGAGCATCACTGTGATCTTATCCTCATAGTGTTTTCTCTTGTGTAATTGCAGGTGGCCTTCCCAGAACGTGAAAACGGTATGTATTCTGGAATCAGTCACTTGGGGAGGAAGAACTTTGAAGATGAGAAAGTGGGACATTCTTGCTGGTTTTAGTGTAGAGGGCAAACTGATTCCAAATTTGTGCTGGGAATGAGAGTAGGGGTCCTGGTGATAGAAAGTGATTTACAAGTAATGTGACCAATTACTATAGTCCCAGGAAGAAGCTGTATTACGGTTAGGTGGTGTAGGTTTGTGTGCATGAGACTGGGTGTGTCTGTATGTGAAATGAGTGGTATGATTCTGTGTGTGTATGTGAACTTTTTGTGTTGTGTTTCCCTTGATTTATGTTCCCCTAAACATCACTGTTACTGGTGCCAACTTTCTAGAAAATATTCCCATCACCACTGCATCATGAATGGTATGGATATAAAAGTAAATAAACTGTACACTTTCAGTGTGTGCATTGATTTTATACCAAGTGAGCCTCATTTAACCTGGAAAACAAATCCTATCACCACCCAGGCAAATGTTTACTGGATTATTATTATTTTATTTTTATTTTTTGGCTGTGTTGGTTCTTCGTTGCAGTGCGCGGGCTTCTCATTTCGGTGGCTTCTGTTGTTCCAGAGCATGGGCTCTAGGTGCATGGGCTTCAATAGTTGTGGCACGTGGGCTCAGTACTTGTGACTTGCGGGCTCTAGAGCACAGGCTTAGTAGTTGTGGTGCACGGACTTAGTTGCTCCATGGCTGGATTCTTAATGAACAAAACTGGGTTTCAGCATCCCTACTACTGGGTCAATTACAACTTCATTTAATAAGAAATCTCATCTCTTAGTAGGTCTCATAGCATTCTGAATGGTTATGATACATCTGTCTGCCACTTCCCTCATTCTAACTGTTTCCTATTAGAGCCTCGGGATGAGTCCTCCCCCCTTACCTGAAGCACCTAGTGCTAGGCAGGCCTCCTTCCTTTTGCAGGGAGCCCATGCTTGTACCCACATGCCACACCCAGTTCTGGAGGAGTCCGAGAAAGAAGGAGCCTCCAGGAGTAGATGGAGGAAATTCACTCCACCTTTCTCCTTTGAGGCTAATATTCACTATCGGATTCTGTGCTAAGGAAACGAAATGTCCTTCTCCTGTGGAAAGTCTGTCTTCCATCACTTGTGCCGGCCCTGTTTCTGTGTGCTGGGCAAGAAACACTGCATACAGTGAAGACAGAACCAAGAGATCTACCCCAGGGATTGAGCTCAGGGTAGGCACTGGCTCTGTCTGTCCTGTCCGTGATCCATCATTCATCATGGTTGTGACTCTTGGACAGTCACTTATCTCTCTAAATTTCCACACCCTCCACTATAACATATGGGTTACAGCCCCCACTTTGCCCTCCCCTTCACCCCCAACAGGGCTGGGTGTCAGACATGATAATGGATATTCTCCATGAGCTGTAAAGCATTGTTCCCATGAAAAAGCTGAAGAGTAAGCTTGAATCCCCCTTTACTTGGAGCCGTCAAATCCCTTCTCTCCTTTCAACAGCTACGAAATATCCAGCTTCTTATTGCCATCATTCAGGATTGAACACTTATAGAGCATTTGTGAAGCACCGGTCCTTTATTTTTCAAACATTTTACCTGTATTCAATCATTTTTGGCCACATGACATAATGCTAAAAGTAGGCCATATTAACATTTCTACATCTCAGAACAGGGAACTGAGGCAAAGAGGGATCTACATATCTTTCCCAAGTACATGCTTCTTCTAAACGGGATTTGAATCCAGTCCATCAGTCATGGTCCCAATGGTTTGCTGACTTTCTAGACATTCTCAGTTAAATAAAGATATTTGCCCACAAAACCTGTCTGTTGGGTGTTTTCACTGCATACCAAACTGCAAGATCTTCCTGAGTCCAACTTTGATTCAGGAGGCTCTGCTGGGCAGCTGGTGAGGAAAGGGACCAAAGGATTGAACTGTGAATAAATTATTGCTAATTTCCCCATGGTCTTCTGCCAGCAAGATGTCAATAGTTGTCTCTATTGTAATGCATTTCCCAGGATGCTGCTCCCAGAATGCGAGAAGAAGAAACACTCATCAGAGGTCAAGAATATCAACCCCAGGCTGGCTGAAAAAGTTCCGCAGCCGGCCACATTTTAGGATGCACCCTATAAATGACCCAGCTGAAGGTACTGTGGAAAATGTCTCATTAGGTTCACTCAAGAATAATTATTCTAGTTGATTCAGTGCCTCATATTTAAGAAAAAGCTATGAAATATTAAGCAGTATTCTTCTTTTATTCCATGTATTCAAATTGAAACTTACTAAGCCAGCTGGTACTGTTTTAACCATGGAAGTAAACATGCATTTAAAATTCAACATTTGGTTCATGTTTAAGAGGGAAGATGGTCTCTAGTTATGGTTTAGACATTAGCTGATTTTTGAACGTTAGCAACAACACATCCCTCCCTGAAACCATGTTTTGAGATTTCTTTAAATTATTAGACATTATTTAGAACAGGATGATATTGACATAAAAGTTGTACATGCAATACAGAAAATACCTGTATCCTATCACTCCAGTTTCAGCTATTAATAATATATAGCATAGGTGAAGTACATTTGTTACAATTAGTGAAACAATGTAAGTATATTTTTACTAATGAAAAGTCCATAGTTCACCTAAGAGTCACACCTTGTGTTGTTATATTCAATGATATTTGAAATATGTACAATATTATTTGTCACCATTATGGTGCCATACAGAAATGTGTACACTAATGTTCATAGTAGCATTATTCTTAGTAGCCAAAAGATAGAAACAATCCAAAGTCCGTGAGGTGATGAATGGATAAATAAAATGTGATATATACACAGAATGGAATAATTTTCAACCATAAAAAGGAATTAAAGATTGACTTATGCTACAAAATGAATGATCCAAATAATATAAAAAAATATATTATTGTTAGTGAAATAAGGCAGGCGCAGAAAGACAAATATTATATGATTCCACTTGTATGAGGTACCTAGTGTAGGCAAACTCACAGACACCGGAAGTAGAATTTACCAAGGTCAGGAGGCAGGAGGCAGGTGGATTATGATTTAATGGGTACAGAGGTTACGTTGAAATGATGAAAAAGATTAAGATGTAGCTTGTGTTGATGGGTACACAGCATTGTGAAAGTAAGAAATGCTAGTGAACTGTATACTTAAAAATTATGAAAAGCATAAATATGTATATTTCATCACAATAAAATAAGTCAAAAATCCAACAGAATGGACGATGAATGAAGGAGCAACGTATTTGATTAGAAGGAAGCTGAAATAGTCTTGTAACATTTCAAGAAGAAGGGGGATTTGGAGGGACTTTGAAATGGGCAGAGGGGCCGTGGGACTCTATACTGAAACATAGTGCAATGTTAGTGTTTAAGCTTTTTCAGACTGACACTTTCAAATTGATTAGGTTCCCTACAGCTAGAAAGCTAAAGGTTGTCTTCCTCATTTCTGAAATGTTCCTCCCCTTTGCCTTCCTCCACCCACCAGGGAGGTTTGTCCAACAGCACCTCAGTCCACACTCAGTAACCACCTGCATCCATACACTCCCACCCTGTGTCCCCATTAACGGGGCTCTCTGAGTAATTCCTGAGCAGCATCACCAGTGTCCTGACACTTACTCTGTGTCCTCCTAGAGCCCCCTGAGGACCTGTTGGAGAAACTGCCCTATGTGAGGACAATTAAAGTGGCTCCTGCTACCTCCAGGGTAAGCTCCCCTTATTTATCAGAGATTAAAAGTTTGCTTCATTTCTTTCTTTTCCAATTGATTTCAGATATGAAGATCTACAATGTTCAAGACAGCTGATGTATACAATTTTGCTTGGTTGGATGAATGCTGATTGAAGGTCTTTCCCAACAGATAACTCATTCAAAAGGCCATTTAAAAAATGGCAACATCAGTTAGAAACTGTATAGTCAGACACACTTTCCTGAGCAGAAAATTTCCCTCCTTGAAATAGACTTTTGTATTTGCTCCTCAAAGTGGACCTGAGAGATCTTCCAGGCAAAGCTCCAGCCTTTCCCACAGCTGTCTTCTCTGGTTTCTTTTGGGGCCATTGACTCAACAACAGTTTCCCATTTGGTTTTCTGAGGACAAAAAAAGAGATGAAATACCTGTGTCCACAGAGCACAGGATGCTGAGATCCTTACACTGTTTTCTCTTCTCTAATCACAGGTGGATTGGACAGCAAACAAAAACGGTATGTATTCAGAGTTCACCCCTGTGCTGAGGAACAATCTAGATGATGAAGAAGGTGGGACTCTCTTGCTGGCTTTGCTTGGAGAGACACCCTGATTCAGGGTCCCTACAGGGATGAGGGCAGGGGGTGTAGAGCTAGAGACTGATTTCCCAGTAAAGAGCCATGCCCAAGTTCTATGGTCCTGGAAGTAACTGCATCATTGAGATGATGTGGGTTTGTGTGTATCAGGGTTGGGGTGGGGTCCATGTGTGAGCCTATGTGGTGTGATTGTGAACCTGCATGCGTGAGCGTGTGTGTGTTTCCTGAGGAGATATTTCCCTCTTACACAGCACAATTCAACTGTCAACAAAGCTCATCACCACTGCACACTGTCTGTACACTACCTTGTTCTTCCCTCAACACAGCTGTTGCCCAGATTTGGTTAATATTCCTTTTCCTCAGAAGGAGATGGTGCAGAGATAAATGTTCTAAGCTCTTGACCTCCTAAGTGGAAAAGCCAAACTGAGAACCCAGGGGTGGGTCCCAATGTGGGTGCTCTGGATCCCTGACCTGCACTTACCACTCAGCCAAGGGATCCTCAGTCATGGAGCAAGGGAGTCCCTGCATCCGTATCCTTGGCTGGAAGTCCTAGCATCTGCAAAGGTCCAGACCTTGCCCATCAGGTGGCCTTAGTGGTCACAGAATCCAGGGCAGCTATGGGTGGGCTTATCAGTTGACTTTGGCACAGTCAGTAATGTGAAATTCACCTCAGGACCTGCATTCTCCTGGTCAGCTCACAGATTCTGAGAGGTGTGAGACCCCATGTATACAGTACAGGTCATATCTGTCAGTGCTGGTGTCATTGCTTAAACAAGGCCAAAAGCAGATAAGAATCAGGGAGCTATTTTATTGTATTGGATAACATTACCATAAGCCTTAGCATCGGTCAATTCCTGTAGCCCACACCCAAGGACTCAAAGTGGAACCTGACTGTTAGCCTGTACACTTCTCCTGCACAGCTGGGTTAGAGTCAGGCTGTGCTCAGTCCGGGCTCCCTCTTCATAACGAAGTGTCCCACTTATGGAACAGCTCCCTAGAGTATGGGCAGACCATGACTCAGTGGGCATACGTACATTGTATAGAAAACAAAGACTGGGAGAAAAATATGATACGATTGATAGTGGCTGTATCTAAATGGTAGGATTTCAGTTTTGTCAAATCTTGTGTATTTGATTTTCTTTAAGACAAGTGATTAGTGAATAAATGTAGCATATTTTGTCTAGGATTGAATTCAGTCCTTTAAGGAGGTTGCTGTTAATCGAGTATAAAATATCATACAACAGAAGACATGATAAATGCAGTAGCTGGCATTGTGGATGCTGGGGAAAGAGTGATCTGGGAAAAATCAAGAGACAGTGGCAATTTAGCAGAAGCTCAAAAGAGGCAGGACGGGTCATGGGTCTGTGTCATTGAAACAGAGCATGCATTTTAGTGTTTACCATTTTTTAGATCGACCCTTCCCTTCTGATTAGGCTCCCCTTAGCTAGAAAGCCAAAGCTCTGTTTTCATTTCCTTCCTCTTGTCCTTTGCCTTCCTTCATCCCCCAAAGAGGATGGCCCAACACCAGCTCAGCACACACTTAACTAACCTCCCACATCCATACACACCACCCCATGTCCTCATCGAGAAGAAAGCCCCTGAGTAATTCCTGAGCCGCAGCACCAGTGTCCTGACAGTTACTCTGTGTCCCTCCAGCTCTCCCTGAGGTTGTGGTGGATGACCTGCACCGTGATAGGACAGAAGAAAAGCCTCCGTGGATCCCCAAGGTAAGCTGGATTTTTTCTGCTCTGAGATAGAAATATTGCTTTATTTCTCTTTCAATAGAATTAAGTTATGTATATTTGAGGGTATTCCTTCCAGATACATACAATTCCCTTGGTTGGGAGAATGTGGAGTGAGAGTCTATTACCAACTCATGGTGCCTGATTCCACAGGACATTACGATTGACAGCATCCATTACAGCCTGTAGAGTATAGAGCTCTCTCTCCTGCATCGATTTTTCTTCTAGGCAAAGAATTCTGTAATTTCCAACCTAAATGGACTTGGAAGTTCCATCCTCCCAGCAAAGTTCTTGCCTTTCAGCCTGAGTTGGTTTGCTCTGATAACGCTTGCTGGGTTCCCTGGACCACTGTTTCTTATGAGGTTTTCTACTGTCACCAAATGAACAAAAGACCTGAGCATCACTGTGATCTTATCCTCATAGTGTTTTCTCTTGTGTAATTGCAGGTGGCCTTCCCAGAACGTGAAAACGGTATGTATTCTGGAATCAGTCACTTGGGGAGGAAGAATTTTGAAGATAAGAAAGTGGGACATTCTTGCTGGTTTTAGTGTAGACGGCAAACTAATTCCAAATTTGTGCTGGGAATGAGAGTAGGTGTCCTGGTGATAGAAAGTGATTTACAAGTAATGTGACCAATTACTATAGTCCCAGGAAGAAGCTGTATTACAGTTAGGTGGTGTAGGTTTGTGTGCATGAGACTGGGTGTGTCTGTATGTGAAATGAGTGGGATGATTCTGTGTGTGTATGTGAACTTTTTGTGTTGTGCTTTCCTTGATTTATGTGCCCCTAAACATCACTGTTACTGGTGCCAACTTTCTAAAAAATATTCCCATCAACACTGCATCATGAATGGGTATGGATATAAAAGTAACTAAACTGTATACTTTCAGTGTGTGCATTGATTTTATACCAAGTGAGCCTCATTTAACCTGGAAAACAAATCCTATCACCACCCAGGCAAATGTTTACTGGATTATTATTATTATTATTTTTTTTTTTTGGCTGTGTTGGGTCTTCGTTGCAGTGCGCGGGCTTCTCATTCCGGTGGCTTCTGTTGTTCCAGAGCATGGGCTCTAGGTGCATGGGCTTCAATAGTTGTGTCACGTGTGCTCAGTACTTGTGACTTGCGGGCTCTAGACCAGAGGCTTAGTAGTTGTGGTG